>NW_017257520.1:759468-774659 GCF_001594055.1 Mycetomoellerius zeteki
CTCTCTCTCTCTCTCTCTCTCTCTCTCTCTCTCTCGTTCGCTCGCTCTCTTCCTCGCACGGGTACTCTCGGTATTCGCTACGTATTCTGTGTCGTACCCCGCGTGGAACCCGGCGACTTGCCGAGGCGGCATCGTTCCGTCGAAGGTGCCGTGAGCGTTTCCGTGCTACGCTCGCAATTTCGAGGGAGAGCGGAGCCGAACGCGATTATGCGAGGGCAATCGCGCGACCGAGCGCGGCCCGGCACAGCGATAACTTATCAACGTCGGGAGATAAAGTACCGATACGCCGATAAGCACCGGCACAAAAGAACATGCCCGCGAACGATCTCTATCGAGTCCAATCCAGCGTTCGTAGATCGATCGTGTATCGCTGAGCTGTTTGCCGTGGCGTTAAATCGTTGGCACGAATATCGCTCTGAAACTATATTTCCCAGAATTGTGTTTTTATGTATATATATATATGTGTGTGTGTGTGTATATATATAAAACTTCTTAAAAGCCAAGTTTGTCATCTTTTAGGCCGAAACGAGAGGATTGTTATGTACTTTGTGAAATCGATCACGATATTAGTAAAAGCAGACAAGAATACATAAACAGTAAATAATTATTTAGATTGGAATTAAGACATAGCATAAATTGCAGCAAATCTAAAATGTTGATTTGTTTATGTCTTACTACTTAAGTTTTTTTATATGCCATGTCCTTTATATTTGACTTTTTAATATTTAATATTTATATTTATTCATTTATAGATACTGTTATTCTTTGATCAATATGGATTTTCTAGTTTTTTCTAATTATAAACACGAATTAAATTGTGAAAAGTAGAAATAATTATAGATCTCTTAAAAATATATCTCAAAATCAATATTATGGATTCATAATATCACGAAGGATTAAGAAACTATTGTAGTATCGTAGGCATTCTTCAAATTGTACATTGATCACGATACTATTTACTTTAATGTAGGTATACGTGTATTTAACGTGATAATTTTTTGTGATGCACACTATTCACCGAATATCGCATTACGTGTTCGCTTGGCGATAGTGACGAGCACATTGGCCCATATCTCTCATACGCATGGCGCATATCGGCATCGGGAGCAATCGCTTCTCGCGCCTTCCACCTCGAGGAATCGAGCCGCTGAGGCTCCGATTAGCGATAGTCGACTGGTGGACCGGTGAAGCCGCGCAACGCAGATAACAGGCGGCGTTCTCGAAAGCACGTTTTGAAATCCGAGACCGTTACGATTGTTTACGGGCGAGCGAGCAGCGAGGATTTCATCGTAACGCGCTCGCGCGCGAGTTAAATCGGCCGCGGGTTTGAAACGCTCGCTGCGTCGCATGTATCGCTGACTCGCTCGCGCATCCGCTGCGCTGCGTCCGCGAGAGGAAGGCGGTAACGATAAGAAAACAACGGCGAAGGGGAACACGAGGGGAACGGCGCGCGCGCGCGCGCGCGCGAGAGAGAGAGAGAGAGAGAGAGAGAGAGAGTGCTGGACAGCGGGAGAGAAAAAGAGAAAAAGAGTCGTTTATTCGGCACAGCGTCCCCTAACTTGGCTTTGAGCGCAGCGAATGAGAGCGAGAAAGAGAGAAGAGGAAGGACGGAGTGAGAGCGAGAGCAGAGAGGCGTACGCGGTATACGACCGAACGCGGCGACGCGACCTGCTCGACGATGTGGTACGGTTGCGCGGACCCTCGCATCCTGCTGTTAGGCCGGACCCTTCTGATTCCTTTATAGTTTTGAGTGTGACCGCTGTGCTAGGATTACTTGTTTTTCCTTTATTTTAACTAGTCACGCTGTCGTACCTGAAGAATTTCGCGTTACGCTCTTGATAGTAAGTTACGTTTAATATATTATCTTTTTGAATTTTTAGAATTTTCAAAGACGAATGGTACTTGTCATATTGCTCAAGTCAAGGCTTTAGACTGTCACATAAAGTGACAAATTGTGAGAATTCTTAGAAAAACATGTCGTAATGAGAAAAGAGAAAAAAGCCGAAAAAGAGAAAAAATCCATCTTCTAAAAACAGAGAGAAATAGAAAAAATTTTTGTATACACGACAAAAAATCCATAGCCATCGTAAACCAATGGTTACGATAAATATGCGTGGCTTTCCAATTAGGAGGACTACGCTTCACGCACGTTTTATTCACACAACAACGATGGCACCGACGTCAACGACGGCGACGACGACGTGGCGATCGAAAAAGGTGAGACGGTGGATGAGAGGTGCCGAAGGGGATATAGGTGCGGACAATGAAGCGGATGAGAGAAAAAGAGAGAACGAGAAGGAGAAAGAGAGAGTGGCGGGTTAACAGCGCGAGGGGAAACCTCGCGTAGAAGAGGCGAGAACGTGACGAAGCGCGGTATGGCGAAGCCGCGAGGGGGAGCGGTGAGGGGGAGAAACGCGAGGGGAGCGCGAGAACGGTCGTCGAGCGACGGCGATTTGGCAACGGCTTGTATGGCTTTCGTTGCTCTCGGGAAACGTTCCGTTTCAAAGTCGTTCAGAGACGTAACTGTGGTATGTGCGTACCTAAATGAAGCCGAGGAGGATTCTAGTCCTCTTCAGGAAAAAGGATCGAGTGCCAACCTCTGAGAAGAGACCTGCTCTATCAAAAAATCAGAGAAGGGGCTTAAATATGCTTGAATGTACATTTTTTAAATTCGTACACTAAGAAAAATTTCTAGTTGAAAATGAACGAGCCAGAAAATTCCGATCAGGATTCTGATTAGTTCAATTAGAATTATAATAGATTTAAATTAGAAAATTCTAATTTATCTATTTTCAACCAGAATTCCAATTAATGCAATAAGACTTTTTTTCTAGTGTACAGAATATGATATTATGTCATGCACATGATAAATCTGTACGATCATCCGTGGGAATAGTTTGCAGTGTGTCAGGGTCAATAACACCGCGCAATGACATTCGCATCCGCTTATATATTCGCGCAAAGGAATTTCATTTATTATCATATCCTCGCGACGCTCCTAGGTCGCGTTAAACTATCAACTTGCATTATATACCGTTTGCCACGTTCCGTATAACAAGTCAATTAGATATTACAGCAACGGCGACGAGCCCGAGACCATCTCGCTCATTAATTTCATATTCAATCGCAGAGAGCAACGTCAATGTGTGTATGTATAGCCACCGACCGATATAATTTCATAACACGTGACGATCTCTCTAGGCTTTCTTCGCTCGTTATTACGCCGACTCATTACAGGTTGGCAATTATGCTCGGCGCGTTGTTTTAATTACTAGCGCACCGTTGTTTCTTAGCCCGTCTTTTCAACGCGTCATGCCAACGCGATTGAAACGCCTCTCGCCGTGGCGATCGAGGTCCTCGAAAAAGATCGAATGCACGATCGAGCAGCAACGACGCATCCGGTTCTTCGTTTCTCTTACCCGCCCGCCACGCTGGCCCTGTCTCGCTCGCTCTCACGCTCGGAAACACGGTGCGTCGACCACCGACCTGCGCGCTCGAAACATCCGAGCACGGACCGACGGACGAGAGTGAGAGCGCTTTTGATGCCTGCGCATTCATACGTATCTGCGGGAAACTGTAACTACCCGCCGCCCGCTCGTCTGTAGTAGAAGTATTAGATGGGAGGGAAACGGGGGAGAAAGAGAGGGAGAGAGAGAGAGAGAGAGAGACAGAGAGAATAGTGGTGGAGGCGGCAGCGACGGCGAGGGTAAACTGGGTCAGTGTCGTGGAACTTGAAAACTTCGCTTCCGTAATGCGAGAACGGCGCCGACTGCCATCTCGAAGTCGCTTAAACTGCGTTTACGAGTCGGCGGCGGGTAGGTAGGTAAAACAGAAACACTTGGAGAACTCAAGACCGAGTTATGTGTAGTTATATATATACATAAGTATGTATAGGCGTGCAAACACCCTCTTCCTCCTTCGCGACGACCGGAGAGAAAGAGGCCGCGCGTCCGTGCGGCGGCGGCAAAAGAGAGACGAACGAACCGGGAACGATAGGGGCGCGAGCGAGAGCGAAAGGAAGACGTATAGGAATGCGCAAACTAAAGCGTGCCGTTTCGCCGCCACGTGGGGAACGGAGCTGCGTGGCGGCGGGGGAGGAGGGGATCGTCGTTTGTTATACCGGCGCGTCTCCCGCGCGGTTCGAAGCCGACGAACGCGGGCGCGTGTTATACTCCACGTGATCGCGCACGGCGATGGTCTCGCGGCGCGATTCTCAATGTCATCAGCCACGTAGCGGCCGGGTGCCGCACGAGCGGAAGGTCTCGCAAGGTCACGAATTCGCCGTCGCCCCGCGCCGCCGACGCTGCCGCCTGCGCCGATCGCGCGCGGAGAAAGTCTGATTGCCTAAAATTGCGCACTCTCTCGCGCTCTCTCTCTCCCTCTCTCTCTCCTTCATAGTCTTGTTCTTGTGACCGCGTCGGAATTTCCATTTTCGCGAAACGCCGTCGGTTCATTTTCTGGTTTAATAACCGACGTGTTCGGTTTGAACGGGCGACACGAGCGAAAAGAGAGCGCGAGAGAAGGATATCGCGAGACCGCGTGTGCGTCGGATAGGAGCAAAGGGCGAGTTGCACGAGGAATAACGCCCACGTATAAACGCGCGTTATATAGCGTTATACGTAAGCCTGAAAACACGGGTGTCTGCTCGTTGACGCGGATAAACCGTCAGCACGATGGCGATATATTTACGGGCCATTCCCTCTTCTCTCTCGCTCTCTTTTGTACCACTGCTTGGTTTACTTCGAAATATATTTTTCAAGCGCTTCGCGGATTTCCAGGGACGCGGGAATGCGACCGCGAGAGCGCGAGCACGAATGTCGACGAATACTTTTTCGGGTCGCGCCACGTGTATCGCGCCGGACGTACGCAGAGACAGGCGAGGCAATGCGATGCGATGCGATGCGACGCGACGCGACGCGCATTTTTGATTTCGCAACGAGCCTAGAGATAATTGGCGTGCGTATTAGCGATCCAACCGCGAGCGCTGTAACGACACCGATGAAAAATATCGTGACTGTACTCGCGGATATTTTCAGTCACGATCGTTTCCCAACGCTTTGTCAGTGGCTTAAAAATTTAATACTTCATTACCATTGTAGTCTTGTACTTGTTTAGTAACTTTGTCTTTTTTTTTTGCAATTTATAAATCAGAAACTCTCAGGAAAGATATTAATATCTGTCGAAAGATTAAAGTATTTCGTTCGATAAGAAAATTTTTCCACGATTTTGTCGCTTTTAAACAAGCGATCTGCTAGAAAAATATTATTACAGCATAATAACAACATAAACAATGTCAATTTGTACACGAAAATTAGAGTTTTACGTTTATGTCGATATTATTTTGTAATTTTAGTATTGTTATACTGCTTATTTTACAAATATTTTATAGGCTGAAGTGTCTTGAGGAAAACCATAGACTAGAAAATAACAAATCGCTTTCTTAAATGTCATGGAATAGCAAAATGTGCTAATTTATTACTTTCTCTGAAATAAATTGGCAAATTTTGCCTTCAATTTAACTGTACAAACTTTCTGTCCTTCCTTAATAATAAAAATATAGAATCTATTTTAATTCTATTACAATGCGAACATCCAAATTGCACTTAGCGACGCGTATACGAAATAACTTTTGTGCGCGCGTGTATAAATACTTTTGAATAACTAATATTATTTCGCAATTCGCAAATTGAAGATCAATGTTCTGATTTTCTCTCAAATTTATGCCTAACCGATTCTAATCTCGCTTTGTTGAGCGCGCTCGTCATTTTATACATTGGAGATGCAGAAATTGCAGAATCAGAAAATTAAACATTCGCAAATTAATTGCATCAATGGTTGCATTCAGCAGAAAAAGCAACTTTGCAACTGATTCTTCAATGATTGGTATATACATTTAGATGCTCCAATGAGGAGCTAAGTGCAATCACACGAAAGAATTTTCAGCAAAGCCGCTTTTTCTGCTGAATCTTCGGTAGTCTCACGTAAAATAAATCGTGATTTGAAATGGTCGAATGTATTAAAGCTTGAAGCTCGTTCGTAGAACTCGAGCGGATCGCCAACAGCGCGGTCTCGTTATAGAGTAGAACGACGGCCGGTGACACGGAGCCTCTCTCTCTCTCTCTCTCTCTCTCTCTCTCTCTCTCTCTCTCTCTCTCTCTCTCTCTCCCCTCCCCCCCGATTCCTCCTCGATATCGACTTTAGACCGAACGGCCCGGAGGCAGGCAGCGTCGAGAACGCGTTCGCTAAGTCTAAATAACCTCTGGTATATCGAACCGCTGCCAGGGAATCCGCGGCGAACGGCGCGGCGGCCTGGCCGCGGATCGCGAGGCCGCGTTTGGGGTCCCCTCCCTTTCTGTATCTCGCTCTCTCTTTTTCCTTCTCTTTCTCTCGCGTTCTCTCCCTTTCGCGTCGCGCCGCCGGTCTCGTTTTCCCGTTTAATAACCGACGTGGGAGCGAGTAAGGAAAGGTGCAGATGAGTCCCTGTTCAGTAAAACGAGACGCGAATACGAGGGTCGAGGGGAAGCAAGGGAAGGACGGGGGAAAAAAAAGGAAAACGATGGATGACAACCGAGGAAGAAAAGAAGAGGACGAAGAGAATCGACCGCATACTTACACGGATATGACACTCAGGCTACCAAACGTAAGCCTGAAAACTCGAGAAAGAGGAGGCGGTTCCGTCTTTCTTTTTTATAACTGATTTTTCCTTTTCGCTTTACGATTTTCCAGACATCTCGGCTACGGTCCGCTTAATGTTATCAATGCTTCGAAGCATTTTTTGATTAATCAGTTAGTAAAATTCTTTCTCTCGATTGGTCAATCAAAAGTTTCGAAGCATTTGTAGCGTTAAGTGGACCGTACTCTTCGTCATTTTGAGGTGCGATGGTCAGGTTTGTAGCTTCGTTGAACGAAGAACTTTCGTGCGTGCTTTCCGATTGTAGTTGTAAGGTGGCTAAACAGAATATATGTGAATAAAAAGGCATGGGTAAAGAAACGGATGAACGAGGGAAGAAAGAAAAGAGCGGTGAGGTGAAAAGATTAGAGAGAAGCCGTAACGATGGCAACGACAACGGCGACGGAGGAGGAGAACAAAGAGGCAGGCGAAAAGCGCATGTAAGAAGAAAAGGAGAAAGGGCGGGTGAGCCGTTATTTAGCTAAGGGTGCTCGCGTCTCTCTTTGCCGTCCCTTCGCAACCTAACCTAACTTCACCCGCGTGTCACCCGCACACCGCTACCCTTCGTCGTCCTCGAATGCCGCCCTCATTGCTCACTCCCGTTCCACTACCTTCCGTTAGCTGCCCTTCCATCCTTCGCCTTCCTCCCTTTCCCCTCTTCTATCCTTCGTTCGAATCCTCCTATACCGAATCTGTCTAACGTGCCAAATAATTCTAACGTGCCTGCGTTGCCAGAAGTCTCAAGAGATATACGATGAGCAGGTCATGGTTCTTGAAATAACCGTCAAGATTTTAAAATAATTAGATATGCTCTACTAAAGGTCTCTAATAAAAAGAAAATCGTGAAAGATATTTTCTGATATTTCTTTTCTTTCTTGCATTTTTGTTTATGAACGAAAATCGTTAAAATTTAACACATCAGTGATGAATACTGTTATAATACAATGCTGCTTAGATGTCACATGTAAATGTTATTTGATGTATAGCGCTAATCGACTTTGATGTCGCATCAGCCGAAAGATCAACTAACAATTTTCCATTCTTTCATCTTCCTGTTTTATTCTTCGGCATTAACAAAAGTTAAACTTTCACAAAATAAAGTGTTATCTTCGTCCTAAGGACCTAAGGACCTTTCTTTTTGCGTCGTGTCAGGACTATCGAGGAAATTATTTCATTTTTTAAGGTTTATTTTTTATTTTTTTTTGTATATCCTGATGGAAAAATTTCGCTGAAATTATTTTACGTTTTGGAACATTTTTCAACAAAATTTCAGCATTTTAGAAAAATTTCGGTTTAATTTCAGCAATTTTTAATTGAAAAATACATTTTCAGTAAAATTTTAACAAAATTTCAAACAAATTTTAGAGAAATTTCAGCAAAATCTTGCGAGTTTTTATTTGCGAGTCCTTGACCATTCTTTTCTTTGGCTATTGTATCTCTGTTGTAATCCGTTAGGTTCCGTGGATACTTTTATAGAATTGCCAACCACTCGCTATGTGAGTGTACATGTGTGAGTGCGTGTGTCCATGCATGCATGTGTGTGCACGTAAAACGTTTGTTCTGGATGAAGCTAAGATAAAATCGCCCAACGCAATGGTTCGCATGCATAGAAACATTCCTCGCATTTTTTCGGCTGTTATCAACCTTAGGTGCGGAGGTTTCTCCATAGATAGGATCACGTTAAAAACAAAATCTAACATGAAAAATATAATTTTTGGTTTAAAATGATATCTTTATTGTAAGAAACAACATCATTACTTTTTTCGATAGAATTTAGCTTTCAATCGTAGTGAATGCATTTCTGAAATTTAGAAATTATAAAAAATCGGAGCAGACAAAGCTAATTGTAAGAAAATTGTATTGTAAAATCTTTTAATATGTCTGAAAATGACTTTTTGTGCAAAGAGACAACAATTTTACTTAAAGTGTATGTAGGAGTGTCATTTAGTTTTGCTGGTTTTGCAAAAGATGGTACTAATGTCAGTGTTGTCGAAGATATTCCAATCACAGATATTATTTCTTAATGCTTTAATATTACTCCATGATATTTAGTTGGTTACTAACAATGGACGCAGTAAACATTGTGTTATACCATTTAAAATACGGAGCTTCCTAAAGAGCTTCCTATTTACGTCTTATAAGTTAGCGGAACAAATGAGCAACAAATAAAAATGTTAGTTAGAATCGATTCCACTCACTTTGTTCCGCTAACTTATAAGACGTGTGACATACGTTGGCAGAAAATTAAAAAAAAGTTGCTAGTGTGATTTTAATACTAAATCATTTTATAATATACTTTTTTTGCAAGTAATAAATTCCAAACTTGCATATTTCGAGAGTAACAAATTCAGACGACATCTCCGTAACCAATTTAAAGCGGACAACAAAATGTTTAATGATACTTTACTCTTGTTCTGCTAGCACGCTGATGTTTTTCGTTGTTATTTATACTTATTTTGCAAGTAATAAATTCAAAATTTGCATATTTTAAGAGCAACAAATTCAGATGACATCTCTGTACCAATTTTAAACGAGCAACAAATTGTTTACTGATACTTTACTCTTGTTCCTCTCATATATACGGTTTAAATATATAAGATTAAATATTGTTATATTTAATCTTATATAAGATTTAATATTGTTTATAAAATATTGTTGCAATAATAAAGTAAAAATAAAATATATTAAACAGTCGCAGCATATCGATAGAAGAAAATATCGAAATAAGCAAAAATTTTAATCGTAGCGATGATCAGCATATTGAGCATTCTTTAAAGCACATCGAAGGACATCGTAAGCTTTCTTCTAATATACAACGTAACTATTATCTACGACGAAATTACAAAGCATTTAGGTACAAGGTAATCTTTTTATAAAAAAAGATTTTTACGTGACGTAACTTCATCATGCAGTAAAATACTAATGTATTGAATCATAAAGTCGTACTGTCGAAAGTAGAGATGTAAACGACGAAAAAATACTAGAATTTTAGGGTAAAAAACCAGGGAAATAATGGTTTCTTTCCTTCGGTTTTGACAGTTTTTTTACTCGACGGATATTTTTTTTTAACATTTCACAATTTCGACCTCTGTGAAGCTGGCACCTCAAAGTCAAAATTTCGATTTATTTAATAGAGTCCTGGCCCTTCCCCAAAGAGTTCTAGAATTCCTGATAGGTTTTGGAAAGAGTTCTGACGATTAAAAAAAACGTGATTTGAAAGTTTGGGGTGCCAACTTCACGTTTTCGAGAAACGAATATTAGATATAACTTTTTTATTTCAAGTCAGAGAGAAAAAAGTCACTATACTGTTTGATAGAACTCTTGTAGCGCTAACCAGAACTCTAAAGAAAATAATAAAAAACATTTTTTTAACAAAAATTTTTAAAAATTCGGTTTTTCAACATAAAAAAATAACGATAACTCTTTCAATTTTGATTTTAGCGCCTCAATTATTAAATATAATCGTTAGAACTCTTGTAGAACTATTCAGAAGTCTCAATAAAATACCGGATTTCGAAAAAAAAATTTTTATCCGTGTGGACTTTAACTAATACTTTACTAGACTAATTGACACCGTTTTTGTTATATACTGTGATTGTAATTATACATATTCTAAATTTAAATTAGTGAGACAACGTTCATCGAATCTCTAATTACTCTTGAATCAATACTATTAGGATGTTGTCTCAAAATAATTAAAATATAGAATACAATTATAACCAATATGTAACAAAACAATGGCTATTATGCTTATAAAGTATTATTTGTATTAATAACATCACTTATTTAGCTTTTAAATATAAAATATCTATCGTTCAAATAATTATATTGAAATAATTATATGTTTTTTCATAAATTTTATGTAATTTGGTCAAAAATACCGTTATTTACAGTAAAAAACTAGTTTTTTATTTGATATTATACTTTTTTCGGAAGTCAAAAATACCGTTTTTTTTACATCTCTAGTTGAAAATAAGAGGAAGTCGTCTATATCATACTCAACATTTAAACAAAATTATAATAAAAGTGCTGAGAGAGAACAGATCAGAATATTTTTGTACTTACATTAAATTTTGGTTCACTGGCAATAAAACAAAATAACATTTTTACGGAAATAAACATTTTTACGGAAATAAACATTGAATTATTGTTTAAATTAAGATTTAAAAAATAGCTTTTGGTATGATTTGAAGACCGGATCGTTAAATTGTACCATTGGGTTCCTAAATCGCACTTCTAAAAAAACAATCATTAGTTTTTACAAAGAGAGATCTAAATTTTCTTAAAATCCAACAAATAATATCTATGAATAATTTTTAGTAAGTTATCTTAAAAAAAACTCAATAACAAATATACTTTTTCTTATACATATGTTAAAATCTATAGTAATTACAAAAGTATTATTCAACTATTCAATTTTACGTGTCCTTTTATCTTAAATGTAGGTACAATATAAAGATCAACAACAAGTACGATTTATTCAACTTTTTCTATTTTTACAAATTTGTCAACAACAACATAACTTACAAATATTTTGTTAATTTGATGCTATATTCGAAAAGTGTTTAGATATCAGTTATAACCCTGTAGTATATATTATAATTCAATTACTCATCTTGTATTGAACATTTTAAATATTATACGAAAACTTAGATCAGACAAAATCAATTTTAAACGTCACTCTTAAACGGATTGTTCGAAAACAAAAATAACAATATTTAATTAAATTATCAAAAAGACTCAATCAGAATAAATCAGTAATTGAAAAAAGGGTCACGAGCCATACGTAATATAAAGGTTATTTAATATCAATAACAAATATAATATAAAGAATGTTTAGTATTACAAGTATTACAAACGTTTCGACACCGATCGAGTCATTTTCAATGTAAACAACAATATTTAAACCATGTTACTAGCGTCACATCTGTATCGTGACCTTTAAGCAAAAAAGTTTTAGAAAGTACAATGGAGGTTTAACGGTACGTGTCAATCTTCACCATAATTCTAACTGTAAAAAGGATAGTCCGAGGGAGGTTTTAGTGACCTGCAGGCTATTCTCTACTTAAAAAGACTTCCAGGTTGCATTCCAAAATTCAACTCGAATATCATTTTATTCTTGTTGATCACCGAATGTTGAATAAAAATAAAAGATACTCGGAATTGACAAGTCAAGTTTTGGAACGCACCCCCGCTATTAATAGTTAAATAACATGCGTTTCGCGGGTTTTCTCCGTGTTTAGATCCATTCCAAGAATGGATCTAAACACGGAGAAAACCCGCGAAATGCAAGATTGTCACATTATTATATCATAATAGAAGAAATAATTGCTTTATACATCAACATGTTAAAATGACGACTTTATCTTCATTTGGAAAGAAACTTTTGAAAGGAAATATTTTAATGTTGTAAATTAAAGGTGACAATGCATAAATGACAATCCTATGCTCTTCAAAGGAACACGCATCTACATATGCGTGTGTGCTGTTCACACACTACAGCTGTGCCACATGTAGGTAGGTTTATTCATGGGCGCTGAAAGCGAAGCTTCCGAAGAGAGCGAACGCATATGCGTTCGTAAATACGACCTTGTGGCTTTACGATCGTTTACAAACTCTTCCGACCTTTCGGGTCGGAGAGAACGGCCACATCGTACACACTCGGCGTTATTCCAATTAATCTCGTGCCGTAATATCGTCGATTTATGCGAGCGCGTGTGTATACGTGGGCGATTGCGTAATATCGGGAATAAAAATTCGGTAATCTTGCTAAACGAATTCGCGCGTCTCGTCAAATTTACGTCGATAAAATACGTCGACACATATATGGCCGTATTTTTTTCCATCAATGACAACGTTGATGGGCGTCTGAGATTGACTGAGATATTTCATTGGAATTACATTAGTTAACGTCGTTAACAGGGTCGGATTAGGAAATTTTTTCGGCCCGAGTTTTGTATCACACCCGCCCACACAGTTAAACACACAATACACACACACAACCAGAAACGAAACAAAATATTACTTATAATATTATAGGCAAAGATTGTAAGAATTATAGCTTTTTATTTAGGCCGCGATCTGATTGACGCTCACGACGCTTAAAAATCATTTCATCCTTGTTATTTGTCAAATGTTGGACGAAGACAAATAATGCTCATGAGCGTTGTCAGCATGAATCGGATCACGGCCTTAGTTATAATAGCTGTAATTACAATAATTTTTTATTTTATGATTATAATAATAATTTACTAAGATAAGAACTTTTCTGAGCAAGATTGTCAATAATCTTATCATTGTCTAAAAAAAGAATATCCTTTTCTGTTGACATCAAAAGAAACGCATCTAAATGTTCTTGTGACAGACAATTTCTTAACCTATTTAATATATATTTTAATTTTGAAAATGTTGTTTATCGCGAAACGCGGGCGCGGGCAGCCGACTTTTCTTTAGCCGTACAAGCTTTTCCGTAACACATTACGTTGCGTTCGCTATTGACCGAAACTTAGATTCGCACATAATTTTAAACTTTAATCAACGTACAGACAAAAAATGTAACGTAACGTAAAGTAATGCTACGTTATATTTTTTATCAGTGTGTTGAATAAAGTTTAAGATTACGTATGAATTTAAGTATCGGTTAGTACTTAACGCAACGTTACGCGGAAAAACTTGTGCGAAGGCTCTAAAGCTTTGTGTCCACGATGCTAGAGATCGGTAATCGTCGATTTATGCGAGCGCGTGTGTATACGTGGGCGATTGCGTAATATCGGGAATAAAAATTCGGTAATCTTGCTAAACGAATTCGCGCGTCTCGTCAAATTTACGTCGATAAAATACGTCGACACATATATGGCCGTATTTTTTTCCATCAATGACAACGTTGATGGGCGTCTGAGATTGACTGAGATATTTCATTGGAATTACATTAGTTAACGTCGTTAACAGGGTCGGATTAGGAAATTTTTTCGGCCCGAGTTTTGTATCACACCCGCCCACACAGTTAAACACACAATACACACACACAACCAGAAACGAAACAAAATATTACTTATAATATTATAGGCAAAGATTGTAAGAATTATAGCTTTTTATTTAGGCCGCGATCTGATTGACGCTCACGACGCTTAAAAATCATTTCATCCTTGTTATTTGTCAAATGTTGGACGAAGACAAATAATGCTCATGAGCGTTGTCAGCATGAATCGGATCACGGCCTTAGTTATAATAGCTGTAATTACAATAATTTTTTATTTTATGATTATAATAATAATTTACTAAGATAAGAACTTTTCTGAGCAAGATTGTCAATAATCTTATCATTGTCTAAAAAAAGAATATCCTTTTCTGTTGACATCAAAAGAAACGCATCTAAATGTTCTTGTGACAGACAATTTCTTAACCTATTTAATATATATTTTAATTTTGAAAATGTTGTTTATCGCGAAACGCGGGCGCGGGCAGCCGACTTTTCTTTAGCCGTACAAGCTTTTCCGTAACACATTACGTTGCGTTCGCTATTGACCGAAACTTAGATTCGCACATAATTTTAAACTTTAATCAACGTACAGACAAAAAATGTAACGTAACGTAAAGTAATGCTACGTTATATTTTTTATCAGTGTGTTGAATAAAGTTTAAGATTACGTATGAATTTAAGTATCGGTTAGTACTTAACGCAACGTTACGCGGAAAAACTTGTGCGAAGGCTCTAAAGCTTTGTGTCCACGATGCTAGAGATCGGTCCGAGACCCCGGATGAAGAAAGAATTGACCAATCGCAATGGCCATGTCATCAAATTGTTCAAATGTGATTTGTTAATTCTTTCTCTGTCCGAGATCTCGGACCGATTTCTAGCATCGTGGACATCAGGCTTTAAACCTATCGGCCCATATGGCATATGTGAATCCACCGAATTTTTTTCGATAGCTCGCCATCCCAATCCGAGCCTGGTCGTTAACATTATACGACATATATACATATATTTGCGTTTTCTCAGCGTGTGTGATTGACAAAAAAATTGGCGATAGGTAGGAAAGCTTAGAAGGAAAAGGTACTTTAGAATTTTTTCTAAGAATACGTCCTCAGTGAAAGTAGTTAAACGCCGTGAGAAAAAGTTCAGAGCAACGCACTCGGAATAACTTTTCGATAAAGTTCTGCAAAAATTTTCGCCAATGTATCACACGATCTCTTGGTTGCGAGAGAATACGGGAATAAAAAATCCATTAATAAGGACTAATTGTCGAAGATTGCGCGGATCGTGGTTTCGTCACTTATGTCGTAATTTGCAAAGCGTGAGTGAAGTTTCTTCATTACTGGCAATACATACGCATACATTCGGATCACCTATAATGATGTAACGCAAATCAAATTTTCGCCCACGGTCAAACGCGTGAAAACTGAATAACATTACTCTCGCAATTTGAATATCCAGTTAAATAAGCCCAACTAAGAAGATACAAAAATAAATAGATAAATAAATAAAGCTAAGGAAAGGGAGAGTCGGGGAATAAAAGCAGCG
>NW_017257520.1:774711-789838 GCF_001594055.1 Mycetomoellerius zeteki
CGTGTCCGCGAATTGGCGAATTGGTGCGCGGAGGTAAAATGTACGAAATTGATGACAATTCATCGCGGAATCGAATTTTTACACGCGAGGAAGTGGTGGCTTTCATCGCGGAGAAGCCAGAAACTCGTTCTCGCAAAGCCGCAAACGCGTTTCAGTCGACGGCCGAGCTCGTGGTCCTTTCTCCCGTCACATCCGTGTGAAATTTTCGGGTAAATCGTGAAAGGGCGCGATCGGCAATAACCCGTAATAAATCGAATTCCGGCGCGACGAACGCGGAAACACCTGTGCGGCAGCTTTGACGTAGAAACTCCGACCTACGCAGAGAAGACGATAAAGGAAATTAACGACGTTTTGTCAAAGTTTAGATTTCCCTACGCGCACGGCGTTACTCCCTATATCCGCGTTTCGTGCCGCATTTTTAAAGGGGATCGTATACAACGAATCGTCCCGCTTGTTAGTTCGGACAGAATGGGATCAAGATTAATCGGACAGTGCTCTCGGAACCGCTTATGATCTCTCAATATCCTTCAATATCGTACAGAGTGATTTAAGGTCCTCGTGTGGCTTTAACTTTCTATAACACTTCCATTCTAAATGTAATAAAAAATATTTTTTGTTTTAAATTCTATAAAAAGGGTATTAATCTGTAATAAAAATAAGGACAAAAGGTAATAAAGAAGTTTTACATAAGGTAACTCGGAAGATGCCATCCTTTTATTTTTAAATAACTTTTTAATGTTATTGAATTGAGCTACGTAAAAATATTATTTGTATTCTAGAAACCTTTCTTTATCTATACAAATTAAACTTTTGATATTCCGTTTTATTAAAAAAAATTGATATTTCTCTCCTATATCCTGCCAAAGAAGGTGACATCTTATACATGAATAAGATGCCATCTCCTATGGGAGAAAATGCCATAAGCAAGTAAATAACATATTATTTAACGCAATATGAACCTGCATATTTTATTTATCTAAGTACACAATGAAGAGTCTAGCTTATAAAAACACATACACCTTTTCGTATTTTATTAAATCTTTTTTAACGTTGTCATAAACTTTTTGATCCGTGCCATTGTCTGACACACGCTTCTGTACAATCAGAATGGTTAATGTGTTTGTATGTTGTGCACTGTCTTAAAAAAAAAACTATAAACACAAAGTAACGTCTTCTTTCTTGTGCCATCTTCCTCCGAATTATTTTACATTTATTCTTAGAATTGTTAATTTTCAATATATCATTATAAAATTGTAAATCGAGCATAACACGTTTTGCAGTTGATTTATGGTAATGTACAATAGATCATCTAAAAAACTAGGTTGAAAAAATAATTTAATATGACTCCTCAAGTTTTTAAAAGTAAGCTGACTATAGGAAGATCTAATATTTTTTCGTTGGCAGAACTAGTGCGCATTCAATGCATATTAAAGCTGTTGTACATTATTCTAATCCAAATGTAAAAGTGAGATATCTCAATTGCCCAGATAAAATGCCCAATGTGTATTTTATCAAATAGCACAATAAAATGTATTAAATATTTAATTCGTTTCCATATTTTTATTAAACGTACATCTTTATCGCTTGAAGTTCGAAACATAATCCAAGGGCCATCAGGCAGACGACGACAATAATAGTGACAATGACCACTAAATTTTGAACAAAATTTGCAACATGTTGGAATATCTTCGCTTGACATAATGTGCGACTGCGTGTATCATAGGTTGCGTGAGATATTGATGTGGTACACTGAAAAAAAAGATTGGCTGCTGCAGCAAATTAGATGGTAAAATATGGCATAGCATTTTTAATTGGTTCCAGCAGTCAATTTTTGGTTGTGTTAGTCTATTGAAATCCTATACTGACATTGTAGATAGGCTAACGTAACCAAAAATTGGCTACTGCAGCCAATTAAAAATACTATGCCATATTTTACCATCTAATTTGCTGCAGTAGCCAATCTTTTTTTCAGTGTAGTATATTAGTTTTTGGGGAGTTTCTTTGGCAAAATTGATTATTTGATATTTTTTTTCACGTAATATTTAGTTTAGGGGAGGCCGGGGTCAGTAAACTATAGGGATAAGTAAAATAATTGAGGCTTACAAACAAATCGTGCGAGACACGCGTAAACCCGTCTGAGCACGCAGCAGCGACTGCCGCTCAGTCTGCTGTAACATCTCGTTGCTAACACATCTATGATAGAAGTTACTCAATTTTAAAAAATCGTATATCTGAATAAATATTTTTATTCTTAAAGTTTTTGTTTTACAATCGTATATAATTGTCTGAGATATTTTATTTTCATTTAGATAGTAAGCGTAGTTCTTACTTAATAAAGTCCAACAGATTTTTTTTTGTTTTGTCATCGTCTTTGTTATCGTATACTGTTAATGTTTTTAAAAAATGAACGGATGGGGCTAGTAGGCTAACCACAATACGGGGTTATATAACTAATTTAGTGACTCTGATAGTATCTACTCCCAAACTTCTTGGAATGAAATCTCACTCTAAATGAGTGAAAATACAGTCAGTTTTGAAAAAGAGTGAAAATGTTTCACTTCTTGAAAAAGAGTGGTAATATTTCATTCCTTTAAAGAGATTTACCTCAATGGTAAATGTTATAAGTTTAGTTCCCTCACGTCCAATCTCGATAAAACTAGGCTCATTCGACATGTTTTTGCACGTAAAGAACGAATTTAGCAAAAAAAAGCATTGTTCTGCCTTGTGAATCGAAATATTAATCGTTAAAGTTTGTTAAGTTAGAAAATCTGTCATTCACTATGCCCTGGTAAAAACGTTGATAGAGAACGATAGAAAAATCCTATCGTTTTGAATATGAAATTTGGTTCGTAAATTTATTAATTTAAATCAGATCTTATAGGAAGAATCTTGTATAAATCTTACAAAATCTGATTAAACACGATAGGATTCATATCCGATCAATTGTGATGCTCGCGAGGTCAACGATAGAAAATGATATAAACTTATAGAAAACGGTACAAACTGATACAAATTGATACAAACTGATAGAAATCCTATCGTTCTCAATCATTCTCTATCAACTTTTTTACCAGTAATAATAGTTAAATTACATGTATAAGAAATTTTTCATGCATGAATATGTATAAATATGTATAAACATACATAATATGATAAATTATATATGAAACATATCCATATACATACTTCATACATCCTTCTTTCTTTTGTAAAATTATTTTTAAGTTTTAGATGGAAGTAGTAATAGAAGTAGTAATAATAATGTGAAAATATTAAGAATAATTAAAAGGATAATTTTGTGAACATGTGTGTGGGCACTCTAAACGCATAAAGAGTAACTTATCGTATTATGTTTGTTATAATTGTAATTCAGATAACGATTCGAATTAAATAAATTGTCATTTAGTACAAAGTTATACATTTTTTATTTTATAATAAATATGTTTGTGTTTAAAATACATTTTTATAAAAGTATTTTGTTATTATATAGCCAAAGATGTAACTTAAAACATTAATCTTCATTTTAATAATGTTAGTCAAATTACCCTATACCATCAGTCATCTGGTCCCGGGGTTAGTTAAATCAGATGAAATGCATTAGAAAAATGCATTTTTTAATAGAATTTATCAGTTTTTCCTTATTATTAAAATATTATTAGATAGTCAAATGTATGTAGTAACTGGCATAGAATTCATTTTTTCGATAAGTCTCCTAATTTCGCCTGTAAAAATTCGAAACTGAAAAATGAGTCTACTATCCCTGGTCTCCCCTACGTTGTATTTATCATTACTCACTACCTTATTATCACTACCTTAATACTTTTATATGCGGAATGATTAGTGGGACCATAGTGTATAAAAAAATTATACAATTTCGTTTAAAAAAATGGAGGTGACCTATATATCTTTTTAGCGCCTCCACCTAGGAGAAAGACAACATGACCAAAATACGTCGCCCTTGAAACCATTCCACTTTCATCTGAAACATTTTTCCTATCTCCAAAACTGTAGGTGTTATTCGGGTGGCCGGTCTTAAGTGACTCACTCTTTATATATCTTAAAATTGGTATATGTTAAAATCATCACTTCAGTTATAGTTTAGTATACATATATTCATTAAATATTTATAAATACGTCCCTTTTATGTGTTTAAAAAATTTATTTTTCTACAATTCCAATAAAACCCCAAAAAACTTACAAATTGCGAGTTTTTTTAAGTTGGTAAAATAAAAAAAAACCCTCTGGGTTTTCTTGGGGTAAAATAATGCCAACCTTGTATAGTAGTAGCAGTAGAAGCATGTTGGAGTATGCGACGCAACAAATCTAGACCGTGTTCCGACATACACTGTCAGTACTGAAAATCTATAGTATATGTAACATGCACTATAGATTTTCAGTCCTTGCAGTGCATAACAGAACACAGCCCAGGTATACGTTCCTTTCGTCTTGCATTTCATTGGATCCGGTCCAAAACAAAAGCTGCGCAGCCATACCTGCGCGAACCCGCATTTTTTCGGAAAGCGTTCTACTAGTTATATGTTATACTGTGGTAAAGCTTTGGAAATCTCAGCATCCTCATTCCTTAATAAAAACGTTTCAAAACTGCAAAGCAAACATTTCTTGGTTAGGATCAGGATCCCCTATTGTTAAAAAGAAACGTATACAAAAGTCTAGAGAAATATCACAGTATACGTTACTATAGTATTATTCTAGAATTTCGTATACGTTCCATTTCAAGAATAAAGGCCCACAGAATTAAAAATTTAAACGTTAGTTTCTATAATGTCTGTTATCTAGTTTAAATGTATTAACAAATTCTCTTTGTATCACGGTAAACTATTAGAATCTACAGCGCTATTAGATAAAAAAAATTAATGTTAGATATGTTTCAGACACCGAAAAAAATATTCAAAAATTCCACAATACAGGATTATATTGTAGATACGCAGCCTGACGCAGCTTATACTGAGCTTAGCCCATAAATAAAATAGGACTCGTATGTAGGGTATTTGGCGCTACAAATGCTTCGAAGCTTTGAATTGACCAATCGGAAGAAAGAATTTGACTAATTGATCAATTAAAAAATGCTTCCAAGCATTTGTAGCATTTTTTTTCGATTCTTTTCTCTTGAATCGAATAAAAAAATCGTGGCCTTGAAAATGAATCGATTGTCAAAAGAATCGATTTGATTTCAGAAAATGGTATCACTATCCTAGAAATTTAATTTTTAGTGAGAACTAGTTATGAAATTAAAATCGATCTATAGATCCTGCAAAACAAATCTTCAAACAGTTAAGAAACTAGTCTTCCAGTTATGATGCTTTTCATTAGTGTTGTCGAAAAACACGTTTTTACTTAGGTATTATAACATTTTTGGAAGTTTATACATAATTTAAATTCAGTTTCTACATAAATAATAAAGTTATTATTATTACTTTGGAAGAAGAGTCTCAGACGTGTTATAATTGGTTCTTTTTTTTTTTTACAACTCTCCTGTGTGATCTCTTATCGTTATTATTACCATCAATCCTCAAAATTTCATTCGCTATGTGTCAACTATTGATCGTTGAATTCAAATATAGAAGGTAAAAGACGAAAAAACAGTGAAAATATATTGGTGAATCGAAAACCGCATAGTAGATTCTCGTGGGATAATCATGAAGTGACTCGCACGGGGCGGATAGGACACGTCACGTCGGTCGGTCGCGCGTTGATAACTTTCCGCGGAGTCGTTTGAAATATTCGTGAAGGTGCGGCGAGGCGCGCACGCGGCACATAAGCTCGACCCTAAAGGCGAGGAGCGTCGAGAAGCGAGCGGGTAACCGTCGCTCGCTTCTCTCTCGCGTGAAATTTAAAGGCGGCTGCTGTCGTGTCCCCCCTTCCTCCTCCCCTTCCTTCCCCCCGCATCACCCTCTCGTCGCCGTCGCGCCACACGCGCGCTCTTCGCGAGAGAGGACTGTGCTGGGCCCCTCGATCGATCCACGCCCGCATAGTCGCGAGCGTGTAGAAGAGGTTGTTTGTCGGTGGCCGACTGGCCACGGTTGCCATCGACGACGACGCCATTGCCTGCCTGTCTGCCTGCCTGCCTGCCTGCCTGCTTGTTTCCTTCCTTGCCTGTGTGCTGCACAGGAATTTTTTATCGCGGGTTTTCCCTCCCGGAGTAAGCCGGCGGGTAATTAACGGCGGACCTCTCTTCTCTCGTCGCCCTTCCCCCCCTCGCGCTATCCAGTTGCCGCGAATCCCGCGACGCCAAAAGACGACGCCCGACGTCGTCGTCCTTGTCTCTCGCGATCTTTAGTATCAAGGTCCGCGCATTTATTTGTCGTCGACCTAACGGTTAGCCTAACACAGCCGCACACCTGCTGCCTCTCTTTTCGACGAGAATTCGTGCGATTCATGTCGCGCCTGAGAAAAAGTTGAGAGAAGTCAACGAAGAAGGCGCCACGAAGTTTAAGGGTCTCGCCTCTAACGTATTTACTTCGAATTTACGATCCAACTGTGGCACTCGGAGAGATTACACGTTCTTCGCGGGCGTAATCGGTATTCGAGAATTATTCGCCAGCTGTTTCGCGATTTTAAATGCGATAATGAATCATATGCGTTTGTGCAACCAATCTGCAACTCTTCGCACGATAATGAAATTTCTCATATTCTCTCGATATAAATTATTACTTACATCCCTAGTGAAAATTTTATACATTTTTTTAGCAGTTGTTGAACAGTTATATTAATTCTGTTTAGTAACTGAGAAGTAAAACTTAAAATCCCAATCTAGACGTAACGTATTGCCTGCATATTGTTAAAAATATCATGAAATTTAATATTTTTAATTTAAGTTACACAAGTTGAATTTAATTTCATAATATTAAAGTTAATGTATATGTAATGTATATGTAACTGAAAATATATTTGTGTACATTTACACAATGAAATTTAGTATACTTTCCATACAATTTTATGTGGATTTGTATGAAATTTAATGCTCACATTCATTATATTTTATTGTAATTTAGTTTTCAGTTAAATCGTTCGTTATCTTTCAGTTACTTGCTTGACCACAAGCTTTTGTTATATGTCACTTAAAATTCATTAAAAAATTTCTAACAGTGTGCAGTTACTATGTAGAAAAAATGCTCAAAGTCTGAATCCATTTATTGAACAAAAACAAGATAATACAGTATTTTAATTAATAATAGTCTATATTATAATACTACACTGAGAAAAAAATAGCCTAAATTTAAATAAATATTTATTTGAATGCTGCCAACTAAACATTTACTTCCAATAAATAAATATTTACTTAATAAAAAGAAGTGATTGTTAAATCAAATTAATGTTTTACTAAATACTAAATAAATATACTTTATATTTAATAAATATTTAGTTGGTATTTAGTTTGATATTATTCAAATAAATATTTATTGAAATTAAGATATTTTTTTCTCAGTGTAGACAATAACTGGACAAGTGTATATACAAGTTACACATATTTTTACTAGAGAAAAACTGCTTCAGAAGAGCCACTGAATAAAAATTCCTATCAAGTTCTCATCCATTTTTTACGCAATATTATTATAACTAATAAGAATGCAGTAATACCAAACAATAACTGGATGAGTGTCTAAAAAACCTGCGCGTACATTTCTATCAGGAGTACTTATATGCGTTAAAGGTGCATTCAATTTCTATAATATATTAACGGGTAACGATATAACAATAGCGCGGTCATTTTTCACGATGATGTATTGGGCTCAGGAAAACGAGATGAAGAGACTGCACAAGTGACGATCTTGAAATTCCTTTCAGGCGATGCTGTTACTTTGTGGTCTAAATATCGAACGGTCCTAGGTGCCGTCATCGCAATTTACTAAACTCGCGTCGGCCGGCCGGCCGCCACGAAATTCTAATCCGCCGCGATTATACGCGCGATTTCTTTTTTTTACAGACGCACACGCGAACGCGCTTTCGAAAGGAAGGACACGCGGTGTGGCGTCGGCGACTTACGTAACCAACGAGTAGCCGCGGTGCGATCTTTTTTTTCGAGGACCTCTTGCTTTTCCCCTTAAAATTCCTCTGCAATGGATTTACTGTCCTTTTCCATTTACCTTGGCTTACTCCGCATTTTCTATGCTAATAGCATTTTCTTCCTGTACAGATTATTGTCACTAGACTGGCCCATTTAGTCTATTGACCCATGAGTCCATTTATCTTATTTTTTTTTACTAGGAAACATCTTACAAAGGCGTCAAACTGTTAAACTCTATTCATACGAAGGGAAAAGGATGGAAGCAATGGAAGGATGGAAAAAATGGCTGCGTTCAAAAACTTCAGCGAAAAATCGCCCTTCGTGTGTTGTTTTATTCTTGTTGTTCACCCTATGTTAAATAACGATAAGACGAACGCAGCCTGAATAATGGAAATTCCAACTTAAAAGATAGGTAGCAAAGAATCAACGCAAATTCTTTAAAACTGGTCCTACCATACGATGCCGTACGTTGCGGTGTGGCGACCTGTACGCGCGGTATGGCGTATTGGTCGAACCATTTCCGGCGCCCGCGCATGCCTTCCAAGCATCCGGGCTTCTTCTCCATGAATGTGCCGCGGGCATCGCCGGAAAGGGCACGATCGGAAAATTAACGACCCCTCGAGCGTTAACTCCCGACTCCAGGTCGACGCTCGTTTTCTCCCTCACATTCTCGTTCTTTCTCTTTCCACTTTCTCTCTCAGTTTGCTCGTTCGTTAAGTCCTTCCTCGGCTCTCTGTTCTCTCCCGCGATTCGCACCGCGTTTTCATTCGTTCTCCCCGCTGTCCCTTCTGCGTCCCGCTTACCACCTCAGGTCCGTCCGTCCATCCGTTCATCCGCCCTTTCCTCTCTTCGTCCCTCTCCATCCTTTCCTAACCATTGCCACCGGCAGCCCTATCTACCTACAGGTACCTACCCTCGAGGCTACGAATCGCAGATTGGTAGAGAGAGCGAGAGAGAGAGAGAGAGAGAGAGAGAGAGAGAGAGAGAGAGAGAGAAAGAGAGAGAGAACGAGCGGTCGATTATCTATAATCGATAGCGACTCCCGCGCTCCATATTGCCATAGTACGCACCGGAGATGGTGACTGACGTTTAAATACACAGACAAGACCGTAATATATCCCATCGTCGTCGTCGTCGTCCTCGGGGTCCTCGCGGACCCAAGCTCGATGTAAATCATTCCCTCATCGTCGTCGATATATCGATTCGTGCGGATGGAGACGGGCGTTTAACGTTATTATTAAATAATTACGCTCTCGCGAAGCGGGAAGAACGCGAGGGTGTAAAACGCACGCGACCCACCGTAAATCCACCGGCTTGACCGGTAATGGATGTGCTAAGAGAAAACGCTCTTCTTCCCGGAAGATTGCGTCGCCTTGCTCCTCGATTTTACATCCTACGTTCTTACGACAGTCGCGCGTGTAAACACGGAATAATATACGTATCGACCGACAACAAGAATTTATATAATCTTTATTATAAATTTATCATAGATTTTTAAATATCAGAAAAAAAGTATATCCGTTAATATCCTAAGATTTTGTGATAGTATTGCGATAATCATATGAAAAGTATACGTTATCCCTTGTAACATTCCTATGTTGATTACATTTTATATTTTTTGTATCGATCGATATAATATTATATTATTAAATGTAAGAAAAAAATTGTAGAAGGAAATAAACAGAAGTACGAGACTTGGGAAACTGTTGAGCTTCGCCAACTTCCGTGTTCTACTACATGAAAATAGGTCAGTCGGCGAGTCAAGTTTACGTAACTTTACATTTCCTTTTTCATAAGATCTCTTCGAGGAGACGATAAAAAAAAATATATATATATAAAACTTTTTCTGAATATATATATATCGCGATAGAGAAGAACGTCGTTAATCATCAATCTTCAGTGACGCGACGACGACGACGACGGCGTTTCTAAATGTGCGCGTTCAGACGTTCGAATTATTCTAACGGCCTTTGAATCGGGTTATCAAAACTACCGTCGGCAATTTCCTCTCGGTCGAGATAGTCGATTTTCATAGATAGTTTCGGCAGTTGTTTACTGTGGACACATGTGGACATTTCGCGAAAAAACGTCTGCTTGGTTAGACTCAGGCGCGCAAAAAAAAAAATTATGACAAATTATTTTACATTATAATTCTAAATACCGATTATGTTCGAAGCGTGCATCTGTCCGTTAGACTTTTCTTTAGAACCATTAAGTTTGACAAATTGGAATTATTGCTAATTTTCTAACTCTTACACTGTTAAATCTATAGTGTCAAATTTAACCTAACGTGGTCGCCCCTGCTCCTACTAAATATATCGCTATTTTTTACCAAAACGATAGTTATATATGACACTATATCGTATTAATTTGACACTACATAGTGTCAACTTGATACTGTATAGTGTCAAATATAACCATTGTTTTAGTATAAAATAACGATATGATTGAATAGGAGCAGTGGCGACTCACGTTAGGTTAAATTTGATACTATAGATTTAACAGTGTACCTATGTATTTGTGTAAAGAAAACGACACACGTAAAGTGCAATTTTGCTGAAGAATCTAAAAATTTAGCTAAATATAGTTCTACAAATAATTTTTTGAACCACTAAAATAATTTTGTAGGAATTTCAAGCAATGCTGTAAAAAGTTTTGACATTCTAGCATTCAGTTTAAACGTCCTACATAATAATTTTATGATCCAACAAAATTATTTTCAGATCTGTTTCTAACTAAATTTTTTCAGCAAATTTGTTCCTTGTAGTGTCTCAGTACCGGATTTCTTAGAAATCCGATGTCCAATTGATTTATGAAAACCTACACTTTAGGACCACATCTCGATCGGTTCTTGATGTTTAAAAAACACCTATGCGGTGTGACAAAAAAATGTTTAACAAAAAAATTAGATTCGGTATGGAATTTTCGATTTTTGTAAGGATTAGAGGGATGATACAAATAGAACCTTTTGCTTTTATGGAAAATTGATAAATGAACAAATTATGTAAATTATGTGCATCTTAGCGCTGGGATTCTACGGACAATAGCCGAGGGGATACTCACCTACGAAAGTGATTTCCGCTTTTTTGTATTCATGGTTATTTCAACGTGATTGCAAAATGATTTTATTTGTTTTCCGGCAGAAAGTTCGAGACGCGCGACCGAGGTACGAAGATGTTTTTTTGTTCGATTTCAGATGATTTCTTAATTTCAATGAGGAATGCTTGACTGCCTCATTTACTGAATTCCTCGTTGATTTCATAGGTGAGTAACCCTTCGACAACAGCGCTTTGATACCAAACGCTGATTGGTGAAAAGTCGGTTGTGTGAATAAAATTTACTTCTTTATACCGAAATATATTACAATGGGCACGTTCAAGCAAGACAAAGCGGCTAGCCTGCTCACTGAGCGATTGAATGTGATTGGTTGGATCTATAAGTAACAACCAATTATGTTTATTTGCTTGGCGAGTAAGTTAGTCGCTTTGTCGCCGGCTTGAACGTGCCCAATGTTACAAAAAATTTGATGAGGAATGTTGAGATTGAAAAGCATTTTGTATTATTCAAAAACTAAAAACGATTATCGAAGGATTACAAAGAACAATTAAAAATATTATACATTTTTCATATTTAAAGAAAAAATAAAAAATTATTAAGCTGAATTGTTAGATTAACCTCTCCTGTTGTCTTATTGTACTATATCATAGGTAAAAGACAAAATTAATTTTTTATTGCATAATAATATGTCAAATTAGTTCTTAAGATTTGACCGAGCTTTTAGTTCATATTTTTCGAATTTAAATTTTTCATTATATCATTTTTCGCATTTAAAAATCTTCTCATTTACGAAATTAGATATTCGGATTTTCCGAGACTTTAGTTAGACGATTGCAGATAAAATAGCATTGTACGTTACATAAGATCAAAATAAAAAAATCAAGTTTTGGCGATGCACTATAAGAAAAGAACAAAGAAAAGCTGATTATCCCTTTCCGCATCAAGAAATGTTATTTTCGCACAAATTTTCCTTAATCTCTGAACTGCATAATCCTTAAACAATAGAAATTGATTAAACAATTTGATTAGCGCTATTTTATTTGCGAAGTTTAAGTTTGAACCAGTTTCATCCTTTTCGCGAATCCTACATTCCATCCACTGAGAGAACAACCACGCTTTTGTCCAACAGTTCGTAAGTTACCTGCTTCTATTAGTGACATGAAAAGGATAAAATGGACCTCTAATCTTTAACAACCTAACCAAAAGAACCCTACAGTCCGCACAAACCTTATAGAAATTGAATTATGGTTGAAAATTCGCTGAAAATTTAATATGTTATAGATCTTGTCTGTGCTAAGAAAAAGTTTCCATGAGCACGACCTCCTAGAATGAACCATTTGACCTCTACGAAGCGTCATTTTAAAAAATGGATTAATACTTAATATCTTATTTTCAGCGAGTACGGTGCATTCTTACGTCATTATTTGCACTTTGTTCGATACGTGGTCGTCCTCTCTGTGGACGGAGTATAATTGAAATTAATCATTTTTTCGTCACATATCATCAGTGACATTAGTGTCACGATCAATGATATGTAATTGCCACAAGATAATTTACTATAAAATTTCTTTTCATTTCACTTGTCTCTCATCAATAAACGAATAATAAATCAATCGACATTTACAGAAGAAAGGAATCTTCCGAAAGTTAATCGCGTTAAACTTTTGCGATTATTTACTAATACATAAAATGCAAATCTTTTGTCAAAAATCGTGTTGTTTTTCGGAAATTCGTTATCTTTTTAGAGTTCTGATTGCCCCCCAAAGAGTTCTATCGATTGTTCTATATGGATCAAAATGCTAAAATGAACGCTAAAGAAGTTATAGTCCTTCGTTATAGCAAAGTTTCGAAATCGTGAACTTGGCTCCCCCCCCCTCGAAACTTCAAATAGTGTTTTCACTTTAATCAACGGAACTCTTTCTAAAATTGATAGAGAACTCTAGAACTCTTGGGGGGGAGGGGGGAGGGCAACCAAAACTGCTTATTTTTTCAAAATTTTGAAAATGAGCGGTCAGCTTCACAAAAGTGAAACATTGGTACAAGGAATGTATTTTAATCTTGTTTTTCTTTCTGGAAGTCCTCCAAACGTATACAATTTTATTTTATTTTGCAAGACATTACCAGTTCTTGACATTTTCGATACTCTTTTATCAAATTATAACTTATGCTAAAATATTAACGCAGGACTATAAAACAGAGCCAAGTTGATTTACTACTTTTGACTAACTGATATAGCAATTCGATACAAATTTTTTTAAGATAACTTTTCTCTTGCTATGTTTGTTCTTGTTTGAAGTTCGCGTAATGGCTTTCCGTACTTTCCACTTCTCCTTTCCCTCTCGCTTGCCAGTGTATTCAGCAAGTTCCAAGGTGAAGGACCGACGAAACGAAGTTGCGAACGGCCGATTAAAAAGCCAGTCGAAAGCACAAGATTAACGCGTGCCGATATATTCGCACATGTATTTTCCCATTCACGGCCATTCACTTCATTCGCAACTCATGCCCAACACAAGGCCAGTACTACGGATTCTACGATTATTGCAGGAGAGCCAAGAGTGAAGGGAGGAGGGAATCTCGCCGTCGGTTCCGGAAGCATCTCTCGGAGATCTCTCTTCATTCATAAACTCTTTCTGCCGTAATGGAATACTCGGCCGACGGAGTATAAACCAAACGAGAGAGAAAGACAGAAAGAAAGAGAGAGGGTTCGAGAGATAAAAGAAGAGAGAGGAGAACGAGTAGCAGGAAGGTGCACGAGAAAGTCAAAAATAAATCAAAAGGCATGGCGAATACTCTTTCCGGGTGTTTCTATGTTGTAGAAACACGCATCTCGACTTTTCAGAAAAAAAAAGTAGGCAAACAAAAGGACTTCATTGACTCATTTATCGTCCATCTGTCCGAAAGCGAGGCGAGTCCATGAAGAGTACGGCGACGGTAACAGGAACGCATGCCGCGATAGGAAGGTCCAGCGTACACCCACTTGGTGCTTTTACGTATGTATGTGTACTTGTACGTATGTATGCGTGCGAGTATGAGCATGTGCATCGGCAAAACATGTAGGTGCTCTCTTACGTTCGTACATATATGAGTGAGAGGACCACACATTGGTCGTTGTCGCCGTCGCCGTCGTCGTCGTCGTCGTCATCGTCGTCGTCGTCGTCAAAAAAATCGTCGTCGTCGTCGTCGTCGTCACTGTCGGCTTTCACTGTGGATTCTTGAAAGGGCAGAGGTGAGGCTCCAGCGAACCGTACACAAAATCGCTTCGCTACAAAATCGGGAGAGATTGGACGTCACGGATATCTACGGGTGGCTTTTTTGCCGTCAGGGTTGGACCTTTGAAGGGCCGCGTTCTACTGCTGCGAAGCAACCGTTGCCTGCAGAAGGGTGGAATGACGTAACTCGGTCGTCTCGCTTGGACACTCGCTCAACGAGCGATGGTTATATATGTATATACTTAATCATTTCCGCGACCACGTTCCACCACGATGATAACGTTAATATCTCGCGTATGTCGCGCAACTAATTGAGAACATCCAAAAACTCTGTAGGAATTTTTGTCAAAAATGTTTCTCAGAAAACGCCATATATTTCTTTTGATTTTCTAATATTTCTATTTTATTAATAATGCAAGTTTAAATATATTATATTATGATAAATATAATATTATATGTATATTATATCTATATTTATTTCACGTCTCTTATTTATATCAGCTTAATGTTAATAACGAACAACACACATCATTAGATTATTAATTTTTCTAATTTTACAAGAGTGTCTTGTACTTGTTTTATTCTCAAGCTCGCGTTAAGCATTGTATTGAGGTCCAAGTATAACGCGCAACATCCGCCTCCATTCGCGGAACGCATTCATTATCGTCGGTCGAGTGAGACCAGTGAGATTCGGGCAGAAATTTCGCGCAGCCTTCTTCCCCAAGACGAATGGCATCCCGTCGTTCCAGAAGCGAGCGTGCTAACCGTGGGGCTTGGAGGCAGCCGTGGTTATTGGCCGATCGCGAACGTGCCGCGCTGGGCCGCGCCGGGCCGC
>NW_017257520.1:790000-791198 GCF_001594055.1 Mycetomoellerius zeteki
TCCCTAAGTTTTTTTTCCTCTCTTTTACATGCGCCTCGCGCGGCCTTCGAGAGATCTCTCCTCCGCCGAGGGAGCGCGAGCAAGAGGCGGTGGCGAGGGGAAAGATGAGGATGGCGAGGAGGAGGCGGACGCGGACGCGAACGCGGACGCGGACGGACCCGGAGGGGCCGGCGGAGTGAGGAAGGCGTAGACGAGAAAGAAAAAGATAAAGGCGAAAAAGATGCGGGAGAAGGTTCGCTCCGCGGGCTTCTGGCCTGAACGGTGAGTGAGGTAAAAATCGCGAGGGCCGTCAATTAGGAGCGCCCGTGGTTCTCTCCGGAGCCGTTTCTTTCTGCACGAACAAAGAGCGACTTTGTCGCCTACCGATGCTTCCAGTCTCTTGTCGGACGAAGATATTGACGAGATATCGGCGACGAACATCGGAATTTGGTCCGACGTTCGTTTCGACGTCGTTTGTTCGTGGTGATTTCGGGGTCTTAACTTTCGTCGGGAGATACAGTTAATCGCGCGAGGAATTCTCGGTTGAACATTGCCAGAATGAGGATTTATCGTAATGAGGAATTTAGAAACGATAGTGTTTAAGATGACAGACACAGTAATGCGTAGCAATGCGGAAAGGAAACGATCCTGGCAATTTTTAGACTTATATTAAGATGTTTCATTCCTTGTATGTTATTTTTTTAACGACAGATGCTCTGATACTAACGTAAGATCGATCATTTCTTTTGGATATTGGATCAATTAAATTTATATATACAGTTATCAATAGTTTGGCAATCAGCGAAGATGAGTAACGATTAAATGGGCCAGAGAAAAGAGAGCGAGAACAGTTCGACGAACTCGCCGTTTTATAAAATTCCACGATCTCACCGTTGACGTCGCGATGGAAAAGCGATCGTACGTAAAACGCACTTAAACGCCCCTTCTGATATTCTTTCTCTCAACCAAGTGCCTGCTGCGGGTAACCCGATAATTTATAGCAGCACAAGAGAGGGAGAGTGGCGCGTATGTAAAAGAGAGAAAGAGACAGAGAGGAGTGCCGCAGCGCGTAAAGTCCCTCCGTTTACGCAGATACGCACGCTTTATGTATACATATTCGCACATGCGTGCATACGTTTTCTCACTCTCTCGCACTCGCGGTTCTTACTCCCCATATGTCCTCGTAATGACGACGAGCGCGCGCGTCGAAACGGAAGAG
>NW_017257520.1:791274-794285 GCF_001594055.1 Mycetomoellerius zeteki
TACGTGCGTGCGTGCCATAGAATGTTAGATCTCGGCTTGTCTCCCCTATGATGCGCGCAACTTCTTCTCTCCTCTCGATCGCATTTATATAGGCCACGCGGTATACGAGATATCCGCGTCGGTTATCGATTCGCCGCGCTCGCGCTATGCCATATCGCTCCAACGACGCGACGCGACGCGACGCGAGAAATCGAGGGACGACGAGAGACCACGGCGACGACGACAACGACGATGCAAGGAATGCGACGCGACGGACGAAAGCGGTGTAGTAATAGACAAGGTGGATTATCTTTCTCTTTCTCATTTGTTTCTTCCCGTTTCTTTTTTCCCTATCTATCCTTTTATCGTGTCGGACCTGGCCTCGCCTCATTCCATGGAATCGCGTGGTTAGTAACTTGGAGATTACGAGTTCGCTTTTAAGGCCGATCGTTGCAAGTACAAAAGAGGTCAGTCAAAGAGCCAACGAACGACGGGAACGCGATCCCGAAGATAAACCGGAGGAAGTTGCCGCAGACGACAAAATGACAACGAAGCAGATTTATCGCTCGACGAAGTATGACGCGCTCACCAATCGAACCGACATCATCAGGCAGGAGGCGTCGGTCGAAACGTCTCTCCTATTAAATAAAAGTCTTACCCCGAGAGCACGTTTCTCTCGTGTCTTCTCTTCACCAGTCCCCTCGCTGCAACTGATGGTTACGTGATGTGGCATTCTCTCTCTCTCTCTTATCAAGAAATGTACTTTTAAAAATGTGTGTGTATGTGTGTGTGTGTGTGTGTGTGAGAGAGAGAGAGAGAGAGCGCATGCATTAATGCTTCGTAACGTATTACGCTAAGCCGTTATAACGAGAACTGGAAAGGTTTGTCGGCGAGTCAACGGCAACTTTTAATTCAATTCCGTTACCGCGGAACTTTCCCCTTGCCGCTCCTCGTCGCCATGCCTAGCCGACGACATCTCGCCATACCTACGAATGACTACCGGCGCAACCACAGACGAGAAAATCGCGGCGATTACACACCATGACCATTACCATTATGCCGTCCGCGAGAGCTATTTATTAAAGCGACGCGAGGAGTCAGACGTCCGGGAATGGATTATAAAGGCGCGTTTTACGCGCGTCAGCGAGAGTTCGCCTGAAATTCTGTTTCAACTACCTTTTGCATAGCCGAATCGTTGGCGTGTCAATTGTGTACAGAGTATCTTATAATTGATGGTACAATTAGGAAAAAAATACATGTAAAAATCGAAAATGCAAAATCAAATTTGTCTGCAACGTCTTATTTCCGAAAAAATCAATGTCATTGTTTAAGCGGTTTAAATCCATGGTACACACACACAGAAAAACGTAAAGCAATAAGACGTAAACAATAAACGCATTGGCCAATCACAATCTTAATTGTTTTACATTTTTCATTATATATATGACGTTTACTGCTTATATCTTACTGCCTTAGTTTGCCTATGTATTTCTGAGAAAAAAAAATACTTACAAATTTATTTGTAAGACATATATTTACTTCATTGAAATAAATTCTTATTTAAATACGGCGAAATAAAATTTTATTCCTAACAAATAACCTTTATTTTTTGCCAAACATCACAATAGATCAGAGACCATTAATCATGAGATCAATACATTAGGATGGTATATTCCAAAGACATAGAAAATGGACTGCACGATTCATTTCTAAGTAGTGTTTAAATGTAATCGACATAATAAGGGAGAGCGACTGGGAAATGGCTAATCTCCCTCTCATTCTCTCTCCCATTATACCATTAAATGGAAAGAAATACAGATTGACCATCTTTCACGGCTCCCTCTCTCACTTTTTTTGACCATTTTGACCATGGATCGCCCAGTCCTCTCCTATGTCTTCTTTAACATAGCATATCCGGTATCTGCAACCACAGTAGTGTCTCGGCGCTAAGCCAAGCGCAGCGACATTGCCTCCTTTACGTGAACTGGCGAGTTGCGGATTTAAGATTATCGGATCTCAATAACGGCTGAACTGATCAAGTGTGGTATACCTGAATACCTATACAGGTAGATATAGAGGAGACCGGAGCTAGTAGGCTCATTTTTCAGTTTTTGCAGATGAAATTAAGAGACTTATCGAAAAAATGAATTCCACGCCAGTTACATTTGACTATCTAATAATATTTTAATAATAAGAGAAAACTGATAATTAATATGAAAAAAAATGCATTATTCTAATCTGATTTCACTAGCTCCAGAATCGAAGTAAGATGACTGATGGTATGGGATAATTTGACTAACATTATTAAAATGAAGATTAATGTATATTTTAAGGTACATCTTTGGCTACATATTAACAAAACTTTTATAAAAATGTATAACTTTGTACTAAATAACAATTTATCTAATCTGAATCGTTATCCGAATTGCAGTTATAACAAACTTAATACGATAAGTTATCCTTTATGCATTTAGAATGTGCCTACATGTTCACAAAATTATCCTTTTAACTATTCTTAATATCATCACATTATTATTACTACTTCTATTAGACTTAAAAATAATTTTACAAAAAAAAGAAGGATGTATGAACATATATGGACATATTTTGTATACAGGGTGACCCATTTTAACTTAGACAGCCAAATAACTCGAAACATCGCGATTAAATAAAAAAATGTTTAAAACAAAAATTGTTGGATATGAAGGGGCTGATAGAACTATGATCTTGACAATGACCTTGACCTTCATTTTCAAGGTTATTTGAAGGTCATGATCATTTTTTTAAATGGAATTATATGAATTTTTTTACATAATATGATTCCTCTAATTATTCTGCATATAAAAGTATTAAGATAGCGATATAAAAAAACCAATAGTTTACGAGATATTTTATATTTCATTGTAGCACATATTGATATGAAATATTAAATAATTCGTAAACTACTAATTTTTTGATAATCGTACCTTAACATTTTTATGAACAGAATAATAAGATGAATCAATTGGTGGAAAAAAAACACATAGTTGCTT
>NW_017257520.1:794503-808216 GCF_001594055.1 Mycetomoellerius zeteki
TATAAATGTTTATAAACATATATAATTTATTATATTATGTATGTTTATACATATTTATACATATTCATGCATGAAAGATTTCTTATACATGTAATTTAACTATTATTGCATATCTTTATTAATAAAATTCATTAAAACTACAAAAATTATTACATTATAGGTGCATTTAAAATAAAAAAGAATACTGTCTAAATTCTTTTGAGTGAAACCTCAAAGAGAGTGAAAATATAGCTATTTACATTTATGGAACAGAGTGACATCGCCCTGGTAAAAAAATTGATAGAGAATGATTGAGAACGATAGGATTTCTATTAATTTATATCGTTTTCTATAAGTTTATATCATTTTCTATTGTTGACCTCGCGAGCACCACGATTGACCGGATATGAATCCTATAGTGTTTTATCGGATTTTATAAGATTTATACAAGATTCCTATAAAATCTGATTCAAATTAGTAAATTTACAAACCAAATTTCATATTCGAAACGATAGGATTTTTCTCTAGTAACGTTTTTACCAGGGCCTAGCGAATGACAGATTTTCTAACTTAACAAACTTTAACGATTAATATTTCGATTCACAAGGCAGAACAATGCTTTTTTTTTGCTAAATTCGTTCATTTCGTGCAAAAACATGTCCAATGAGCCTAATTTTATCGAGATTGGACGTGAGGGAACTAAACTTATAACATTTACCATTGAGGTAAATCTCTTTAAAGGAATGAAATATTGTCACTCTTTTTCAAGAAGTGAAACATTTTCACTCTTTTTCAAAACTGACTGTATTTTCACTCTTTTAGAGTGAGATTTCATTTCAAGAAGTTTGCGAGTAGATACTATTAGAGTCGTCACTAAATTAGTCATATAGCCCCGTATTGTGGTTAGCTTACTAGCCCCATCCGTTCATTTTTTAAAAACATTAATAGTATACAATAACAAAGACAGATAATAAACAAAAAATATATGTTGGACTTTATTAAGTAAGAACTACACTTTCTATCTAAATGGAAATAAAATATCTCAGACAATTATATACGATTGTAAAACAAAAACTTTAAGAGTAAAAATATTTACTTAGATGTACGATTTTTTAAAATTGTAGCGTAACTTCTATTATAGATATGCTGGCAACGAGATGTTACAACAACGATTGAGCGACCGATGTGAACCTAGCGCCCAACTTTATCAAAAATAAAAATTAATACCGTAGCGCGTTTGTACTTCGTTTGTACCTGTTTGTACCGATCATTATTTCGTTTATACCTCAAACAGTTAAACAAAAAATGAAAAATAAAAAATGGTCAGCGTGCAACTTTAAGATTTTTTAATTTCATTTATGCCATTCGAAAGAGAATCGTTTCTACCCGTTAACAACTGTTAAGCAGATCAATACAAAATTTTAGGACTGTTTTATGACAACTATAGACGATATACAAAAATATTTTTTTTATAAAAAAAAACGTTATTTTACATTGTTATATTTCAATATGTTTATACCGCCGCGCAACTGGAGTTGTTATTTTGTGTAACGATTAGCGGATCCAATTTTTATCTGAAATAAAAAACTAAAATTTTTTATTAATCTTCATGAAATTTTATCCTAAACGAACTAAGAAAACCAAGAAAAAACAAGAATTAAAGAAATTGCGAGTTTAAAAAAAAAGTTAAGATTTTTATGAGAAATTTTCGACTTTTTTTTATAAAAAAACAATTGTTTAGTTACATTTTTTTAAAAACGTTTTTAGTTCATCGAGGATAGCAGATTATTAGTTAATTAAAAAACTTCAGAGAAAGTGAATCGGTCAAATACTTTTTTTCTAAGATGTTACACAAATGAAAAACATGGTTTCGAGAAAAACGCATTTAGAGTTTTCGATATGAAAAAAATATATCCGGGTTCGACTCCCGGCCGAGGCATTATTTTTCGCAATAAGTTTATTACAGTTTTTAAGTTGGGAAATTTGGGGGGATTATTAATATTTTCAGATTTGATTGCGTTGAAAGTCCGACAACCTCATATCGGCACGCAATTATAATTTCTGAAATTAATTCATTTAAATGAATTTACAATAGTTCAACATCTTAACGTTCTGACCGTTATGGCGCTTCTTAAGCATTATGTTTAACGTCAGCGGTCTTTCAATCTTATTATTGAAAAAAATATAGTTATAATATATTAATTCCGTCAGCTGTATTTATCGAAATGTTTCGAATTTCGGTTCGTTACTTGATGACTATATTTTCCACGAATTTTACTATCGATTTATGAAAAAAAAAAATGGAAAATTTTGAGTTTGTAAACCAAGCTTCCCTCTTAAATGCCGATCGGCCGAACCAAGTTGAAAATCGGCTGAAATGTGCAAGTAAATCCCAGCACTGATTTATGATAATTATATGCTTTAAACCAAGCTTGATTTAGTAGTAGAAGTTTATATTCGGAAATTTTTCTAAGATATCAAACTATATTGTAGTATCGAGAAATAAGTTAACAACAGTTCAATCTCTTTTTGTTCTTTTTTTTGATGTTGGAATATTGTAGACAGACACAAGGCCGTGCGAAAGGTTTTGCTCTAGTGCAAAGATAAAGATGGGACCATACTATAAATTTCGTATTATAGAAATTTTAACTTTAGACTTTTATAAAATAACAAAAGAGTATAATTAAAATTTTTATAACTTTACATCACAATAAAAATTTTTATAATAATTTTACAAATACAATTTTTTAAGTTTATAAATCAAAAACTTTTTCTACTCAACTATTGATTAAAGAATCAAAATTACAGACTTTAACTATTTCATTTTCAGTAGAAAGCATTGCACAAGCATTTAGCCTTTTTTGCCCCATTGTAGAGCGTAAATATGATTTTATCAATTTTAATTTACTGAAACTTCTTTTAGCGGATGCCATAGTTACAGGTAGAGTGACATATATTCGTAAAACGGTAACTACCTATATTTTGAGAATATTTCTTCCAGATTTACATAAATATAAGAGAGAACGCCAATAATCGGTCAAAGTTAGATATTATAAATACAATACATATTCTTAATTTAAATTTAATTATCTCAGGTGTGATTGTGCGTCGAAGCGTTCGGACATTAATCACAATTGATTTGAGACGTTAATAATATAAATATGATAAGGCGCCTTCTTAATCTAATTTCTTCCAGATTATTTTTTATTAGAGTAACTCCGGCAAATACGCCACACTGGGATTTACGCCGCAGAAGTCAGAAAAAATAGAAGGAGTGGGGGTAATTTTCCCGCAACTACTCTGTTACATGCCTTTACGTTATATTAGTATCGTATTATGATTTCAGTTTTTTACTGTTAATATTAATGAAATTATTGTGAGCTGAATCGATTTATCACTGTAATAAATAACCATCATAAATTATAATCTACATAAAATGATTACTGTAGGGCGTGTAAAAGACTTAGTGGTTATTTCGTGATACATACGTGTAGAGGAATAAGTAAAGCATGTTGTATTGCAAGATACAAGTGCTTTGCTTTCGTATTCTTTGTTTAGTTGGTTGTCTTGTATATCCCACCTATTTGGGATATACGGCATTTTTAGCGGGCGGGATTTATGCCCAAAGCATACAAAGTGCGCAGATTGAATTCAGTGCACTAAATGCAATAAACGCATTACATGAAATATATACCTCATGTTATAACACTTGTAATATATATAGGAAGATGGTAATTATTATTTATTACTTCATATACATATTTATCATTCTTATTCCTTAATAAAACTTTATAAATGTATTTTATAAGTTATTGTGTCATTTTACGTCTTATTTATAAATTACATTATTTGTAAATTTTTCATGAGCCGTACATACCCCCCTCCCCCCTCCTCCTATATATAACCATATATCCCACCCCTATGGGATATACGGTAAAAATGCAAGGGTTTCAAAAAGTTCATTTTTTAATACGAAAAATAAATATATTTCGGATTTCTAATATTTTTTCATAGTAGTAGACAGGACAAAGTTTTTACCGATATAGTTCGTTTTGCTTTAAACATAGTAAATAATACTTAATAAGTTTTTGATAGGTGCGGCGTATATATCGGACTTACTCTATATAAAATAATAATTCGTTGTCCTCCGGATAGCTTTCAAGGTCCATCGCGGAACGGTTAAGCCGACGCTTAACCACAGCCGACATTCAGTTCTTCCCTTTGTTCTGCGTCAAAAAAGATTCCGCGTTTGTATACCTCTGATGTTCACAATATTTTCTGTATGGTTGTTATCTTTCAAAAGCCAAATATAGTCCAAGAAAATTCCGAATAGAAATAAAAGCAGTAATGTATGCTTGAAAATATTATTCATGAATGAAATGATTATTCACGAATAATCGTCATGTTCTTTCCCACGAGGAAGTCTATTCATATAGCCTGTTAAAAATTCTAAGATTTTCTCTCCAACTAATCAATCAAAATCTTATGTTGACGAAAAATATTTTTTTTATTAATAATAAAATTAATAATAATTTTGTGCTATAAATCAAGCTGGTCAATAAGAAGTCTGTAGCCAAAAGTTGATAAGAATATACTTTGTAATTATGGATATATGCACTTACAACCGATCCGCCTCGGTGATACGCATTCCCTCCGTTTTTGCCAACCTTTGGTTGGCAGTAGTCGGTCGTAAAAATAATAATGTTTAAAAAATTCATGTTTTCAATATATGGCTACGAAAGCAAATTTGAAAACAAATTTTTCATGAAATTACAATGATTTTATTCTAAGAAACATTTAATTTTTATTAATATAAAATAAAATATTAATTTTCTGAAATATTACAATACAGGCAACACAGCTCTATACTGAATTTGAATTTTTTCACTTTTCTTTGAAGTACGTGTGAGTTAATATTTAAAAGCTTTAGAATTATTAATTATGAGTCTACAGTTAGAATTATAAATAAAAATTACAATTTTTGAACAAGCAGTTTTTATCTAAATTTATTCGTTTCTAAAGTATGCTTTCTCTTATTAAAATAAAACCGCGTAGTCGTTTGCAGTCAGAGATTCTAAAATCTCAAGAAATTATGTTATCTTTTTCTTTTCATAGTTACTAAATAAATACACACTTAATTCAAATCAAATTATTATAAATGGCTTAATGAAAATATATGTGCATTTCTATTGATATGACTTATGACATTCATTTTCAAAGGCCTAAAAAATTTTGTATATTTTTTTACATAAGTTCCTAATTTGTAAAAATTTCTCTAGATTTTCCGATTACTTTCACATGCTGGATTATTTTGGAGGGAGGTATTTTTACATAACTTACGAGTTTATAAAAGAAACATTAATCTTTAGAATCAGAACGTAATGTAATCTTGTACAACTTTTACTTCTCAAAACGACGATATTTCTCTCTAAGAATGAAAGAGATTTCCACAAATCGGCTAAAACTGTCCATAGGCGTCGGCAGGATCTTTTCAAAGGGAGTCTTGCCACATGTAAGGAAAAAATATTCAAATATGGCACATGCCCCCTCGCCCTCCCCCCTCTGAACGCCTATGCATCTATCATTAAAAGTATGTTTGATCTTTTCAAGATATTGTGTGTGTATTAGGGTGGTCGTTATTTTAACAATTTTTGAAATTTAATCGGGACATTCCCTAAAGTGGTTCGATATCTCGAAAAAATAACATAAAATTTTTTTCAGATTTCTTGAACGATTTTAACCCGTGCCACCGGAGCACAGATAAATGGAAAAACACCTTTGTAAAAAAATAAACAAAAATCGGCCGACGCTCTAATTCTTAACCTTAAATTAAAAAATTTTTTTTTAATTTGTTCGGAATTGAATAAGCTCTAAGCTCATTCTACGTAAATTTTGATTACGGTTCAAGGTAAAAATTGCCGATCCAATGAAGTGAACAGAAAGAATCAAAATTACACGACAACGAATATTGAAATGGCAATTTTTAATTTGAACCGTAATCAAAATTTACGCAAAATGGGCTTGTAGCTTATTTAATTCCGAGCAAATTAAAACAAAACTTTAAAATTGGTTAAGAATTAGAGCGTCGGCCGAATTTTGTTCACAAAGGTGTTTTTTCACTTACCCGTGCCCTGGTGGCACCAGTTAAAATTGTTCAAAAAATCTGAAAAAGATATGGTATTATTTTTTCGAGATATTAAATCACTTTAGGGGGTTCCGATTAAATTTAAAAAATTGTTAAAATAACGACCACCCTAATATATTATATGGTATATTATATGCATTTCTCTCTTTGTTTACTAAATATTTGAACCCAGATATATTAGACATTTTGATCAAAATGACGAATTCAATAATGGTAGATATAATAAAAATGCAAAAAAGAGGAAATGAATGATATTTATAACGATGTTGAAAAAAAAACGTTCGTGGAGAACCTTTATATAGTGAGAAGAATTCGCAGCAACTTCACGTTCACCGGATCCGGGAAACGGAACTAAAAACATCTGATCCTTTTCTATACACATGCATCGTAATTTACTTAAAAGGATCTTGAAGAATCCTGAAAGTCTACTCTAAGCATACAGTGTTTTTACAAAAAGAAAAAATGACATTAATAAAAGAGATACAAATCGGATATGGTATACTATTCAATCTTTAATAGGATTAGACAGAATGGTTTCTTAATATATAACATGGGATCGTAAATCTTATATATACGATATGTATATGTGTGTGTAAAGAATAAAATCAAAAAGAAAAAAGAAAAAGAGTGAAACGTAATTTTTTGACGGCCTTTGATATTGTCAATAACTCGCGATACCTTTTTTCCAAGCTCGTACTAGTTCCCTTTGACACTACGTTACTTCGTTAAATATCATACTTTGTCGGGGGAACATTTTTGTTACCATGTGAAACGATCATTACTTGACAAGAAAAGAGAGAGAGAGAGAGAGAGAGAGAGAGAGAGAGAGAGAGAGAGAGAGAGAGAGAGAGAGAGAGAGAGAGAAGTTGGTACGGTGAATCGATGAGTATTTTACGGGAGCGTCGGTCGATTAGCAAAAGGGTTGCTTTCGGCATCAGATGAGAACTCGACTCTTTAATTCTTCGGAGCATTAAAATCGATCCCTCTCTCCCGCCGTGGAATTCCCTTTCCCCGTTTGCGAAAGAGGAACGGAGAAGACCGATAAGTAGTTTCTCTCCCATCCCCGTGACCTCCCGCAGTAATAATACTGTCCCTCTCGGTTTAAGTTTCCTTTTGAATAACCTGTAGGTCACCGCATAAAAAGGAAACTTGTTGCGTTTACTTTATGTGTGTATACGTATACCGAGAGAGTGTCTCTCTAACCCATACTTTCAGCCGCCAGCGATAGAATACCACGTGGATACGGCGTTTGTAGAAATGCGGTCGGTCCCGTGATAACTTTCGCAATGATAAACAGTTCTTATTAAATAACTCGTAGTTAACGAAATTATCGATTCGATCATTTTATACACATTAAAAAAAAATTGTAGTAATTCATTCGTTTATATATATCTATTTCTCCAATCCTCCCGTACATTTGTTTCTAATTGCTTACGTAATAACAGTAAAAAGATGAGCGCGCGGAGTATTGTGGGTCAAGGACAGCCTGTACAGTGCACGCGGACATAAATACATGCGCAGAGAGACGGAGGGAGAGAGTGCCGACGTACTTTCCGCTATCTATAACAGAGCTCGCAATAAAAACGGACGGTAACGGCGGCCGGTGAAACGAAAGCGAAACTCACAGTCGGATAATAGTCGTCGTTATTACCGGGGCTCGTGCGATCTAATTAAAATTACTTTGCGACCGTTCGCACGTTATACGGGAGGAAAAGGGGGGAATGAAGCGGAAGCGGAGGCGGAGGGCACGAGCCTCTGGTGGGAGGGTGGGAGGATACGCAGTTAACTCGATAATTTGTGTTTTGGGCCGAGTGCCGATCGTTAAAGCATCTGGTCGAGAACTGTTTCGACGATGAATGGAATTGAGCCCGAACAGACCGAATCTCAATGTAGCTAGCTATCGTCGTGCACTTGTTGCAGTGCGTCGCCACCCCGAGCAGAAAGATAGGATCGACCCGCTTCTATAACTCCGGCTGGCTTTCTGATATACGACTATACAGGCGAGCGCATACATGGAAATGCACGTGTACATATGCGCAAGCTCAAACACAAATACACAGTACAACGCTCCGAGCATCCGTAATGGCTTTATCATAAGGGATGAAACGGGAGCCATTAAGTAACGCGAGATCTCCGATTGAGGGCGGCAAACAAAAGCCACGTACCGATTAATTTGATAATAACACCGTTGCCTAATTGAGCGGAGCGATTTAATTGACATCTATGTAATTGATCGACCGTTCGAAACTCAAGCTCTTGGTAATATGCTATAATAATGTAAATTATCTTTATAACTTGATTACAATTGAGGAATTAAGTTATAAGTTGAAAAAAAACATTGAAATTTTCTTCAAAAGTATGCTTTTTCAAGACTATCTACGGCGTTATTACGTTCATTGCGAAATTCTTAATTTATTTAGACGAGTGTCTAATTTCAAGAATGCTAAATTCATGTTTTTTTTTAACTTTCTGAGAACCGGCATGTTTTTGATCGACTTTTTTATTTTAAGGGCTCGAACTTTTTTGTCAATATCAAGGGATCGAGTGGCGAAAAAGGTGATGCCACTATCGAGTCGCTAAAGAGGCCTCCGGTCTTCCAGAGGTTAATACGAGAAAAGTTCAATTAAAAAATCAAGAACAAATACTTTTACCTTATTTAAGAATTTTATCTCATCTAGTTGACTTATTTAAAAAGCTAACAACTCTTAGAACAACATTTTATATATTTTCGGTTAATTTTGACAAGTTTTATAAAAAAATGTTATCTATATCTTAGATATACCAATATGGTTACATACAGACTTGGAAAATCGACATGAGCTTGGCCATCTTCGAAGCCAAGCTAAAGAGATTTGATCGGTTTTGAAAATATCGGAAAATATTAAAAGCTAATTCATCTCTAAATACGTCATCGAGCAATTTCAGTGCTCACGTCACTAAATTATTACATGATAAACGGTTTCAAAAAGATACATCTTATCCAAGCAGAAGAAGAAATCATAACATCAAAATAATATCAAAATGACTCTCTAAAATGATTATTATAAGTCATTTTTCAATCATTTACGATTAATTTTTAAGTCATTTCAACATTATCGTGATTCGTTCTGTTTGTGTAGGTACACCGAGAAACCGATTTAATTAAATCGATTCAGTTAAATCGATTAATCTTTTGTTTGAATCTGGGCAAACAAATCCTTGGTTAATAAAATAATTTAGTTGATGCAAAGCATTTGGTTATAGTAATATTTTATTTGTTTCTGATAAACAAGTTTATCAGATGTCAATGTTTACCTGAAACAAGTAAAATGTTTCGCTCCAACTAAATTATTTTATTGCAATACCAAGGCCGGTATTCATAGTCAGATCTTATATTCAAGACCGTCTTAAGTACAGTCTTAAGATATTTCTCCGAGAAATTGAGTTTCTACAATTTTTTTGAAATTTGGATATTCTATTTAAAATAATTTTGTCTATATATGGTTAAAATTTCAAAGGTTTTAGCGGTGCTAAAATGGAGATATCCACCTTTAAAGTTTCATCTTTTAACACGTAAACTCCTATACCAAGTTTTGCCGAAGTAACATTATACTTTGCGGCGAAAATCTTCCACAGATTTAAAAAAAAAATAAATATGTAATGTAGAAATATTATAAGAATCTTATTAAAAAAATAGGGAGACCTAACGGTGCCGTTTCTGAATTCGAGTAGTTTAAATTTGTAATTAATGTAATTTGATGAAATTTTCCTTCTCGCACGCCGAGTGGCGAGACAAAGATATACTGTTGCCACATTTTAACCAGGGCCATCAAACTTGATTCAATCAGGTAACATGACATATTTGATTCAGCATGCTATATTGATAATTATTTCTCCATTTTTGAGGTATAAATCTCAAAGGGCGTGGAAACCAGTGAAACTTTTGGTCAAAAAATTTAAACGGGAGTTTGATGGTTCTGATTTCAACTGTCTTCAGTGCGGACTAGTGTTCGTGCACACAGATACGACATTTATGAGTACCATAGACATATAAGATAAACCCAACATTAGCTGTAGCATTACCTGAATTTGGCAGAACGGTACGAGAAAAATATTAAGGCAACCTATTCTTCTTTGTGCAAGCATCTTGACAGTAAGTTTTGATACTTCCCAAGAATTTTTGGTAGTACTCAGAAATTCCATTTTCCTCATCCATTTTGGCGTGTATACGCTCGCTTCAAAAGTTTCTCTTTTCATTTAGAGAACACCCGCGGAGATGCATATTACAAAGACATAGAGAATAGACTGCGCGATTCGTATCTAAATATCGTAGCACTCAAATATGGTCGACAATAATAAGAGAGAGAGGGCATGGAAGGCGGCCAATCTCCCTCATTCTCTCCCGTTACACCGTTGAATGGAAAGAGATAGAGACGGCCGTCTTCCACAGTCCCTCCTCTTATTTTTATTGACCATTTTGACACACGGATCACGCAGTCCATTCTTTATGTCTTTGGCATATTCATAGGTTGTACGCAATTAACTTTCTAGTGCGATTGTAGCTGGAGAAATACCTTAAGAAGTCACGAACCAATCTGATTCAAAGGGTCATATTAGCGTCTTAAGACATTCCTTAAATATAGTCTTAAGATAAGAACGGATTATAAATACCGCCCTTGGAATTTGTTTGCCCGTATCCAAACAAGAGATTAATCGATTCGAACTAAATGAGAGTTTCTTAATGTGCAATCTGGAGACACGGTAGTGTCTCGGTGCTAAACCAAGCGCAGCGACACTGCCACGCCTCCTTTTTGTTTCATTATCCCGGATCTACAATAGAGTTTTAAGCCTTAAGCCATAAGAAATGGACGAATCATAGTCGATTATTCTCCTCGAATTCGACTGTAATTGGTCAATTTCTTACGACTTAAGGCGTAAAACACCTATTGTAGATCCGAACTTGTCATAAATTTGACCGGAAATACATATGTCAAAATCTTTTTTACAGTTATACCCTTTTTTCCTCAAAATTTCTCATCCTTAGTCACGCATCAAAATATAATGATCTATATTAAAGGTGGAATTTTAACGCTCGTAAACAAAAAAGGCACTTGTGTCATAAAACACTTTGGCATTACGATAAAGGTCGTGGTTCGCATTTTAATCGCAAGCTCAAGTATTTTTTTCGAACGATACATTCAACAGTATGTTAGAGAGCTATAAAGTGGAATGTTGCTGATTTCATCGTGGATTTATACAGTCTCTTGCAGTTGCTCGTTCGTCAAATTTATTCCATGTGGCGTGTTATTGAGCGCCCGTTATACGCCGCTTAAATCGTACTTCCGGGGCGCGAAAATACACATTCCGCGCAACGACGAACATTCTATTGCGAGTTTCGTTACCGATGATGCAACAATTTTTAACGCCTATCGATCTAAGGGTGCGTTTCGAGTTACGCATGAAACGCATGATATATCGTTATATCCTTCTTTATTATTTGGTGAGCAACAAGGACAAATCATCATGCCCTTCATACGTAACTCGGAACGCACCTTAAGAGATTTTATAATGATTCAATGTACCTACTCTTTCAGTTTGTAGAATGTTACGCGCGTATCGAAATACATACATATTTAAACGTAATCCTAAATCGTAACGTAAACATTTCGCATTCATTTTACCAAATATTAATTCTCGATCATATTTTGAGATAAATCGAGAGATCATATTGTGGCCTACAGTGACAACTTATACCTACTCATTTATAGATCTGTTTGACATTTATCTCTTAGTATAATTTTCTTCCTTTAAAAAAAAATACCTTTTAATTTTGGGATTTTAAAGTACACTGTTAAATCTATAGTATCAAATTTAATCTAACGTGAGTCGCCACTGCTCCTACTAAATATATTATTATTTTTTACCAAAACGATAGTTAATTAAATTTGACTCTATATCGTGTCAATGTGACACTATATAGTATCAAATTGACACTGTTATAGTGTCAAATGTAACCATTGTTTTAGTATAAAATAACGATATGATTAAGTAGGAGCAGTGGCGGCTCACGTTAAGCTAAATTTGACACTATAGATTTAATAGTAATAATGTGTTTAGTCTTGGTCCGCATAAATAAATATTACAAATAGTACCTTGTAGAGTACAATGTTAGTGTTGATACGACTACTATTATATCGATTTTATATAAAGCAGAGAGTATTATATCCTAGAGGGAATACTATAGGTCTGCAGGTAATAAATCTTCATAAAGATAGTAACGTATTCTTACGAATCGTTTGTAATGCTTTTTCAGAGATAAAGAAAAAGTAAGTCAAAGAAATCAAATAGTGTTCAAATATTCCTTTATAGTCACACTTCTAAAGAGCCACATAATGGTTAAACTGTCACTCTGGGCTGACCTGATCTTTAAAGTGTTACCAAATCGACAGTATTTTAACGACGTGATCTGGTCGTATTGTCTCCGTTTATTTTATGGAGGCAGGAGCCAATAACTAAGAAGAAGAATTAAGAAGAAGACAGTATTAGTTACAATGATTTAAAAAAAATAGTATATAATTTCATCCTTTAAGAAAATGGGACAGTGGCGTTTTTGTTTTGAAAAATTTAATTTTAATATTAGAAAAAATATCATAAACATGTATTAGAATTTAGCGTGAAAGACGATGCTCGACCCAGTGTGATAGTGAGACTAGACTAAAAAACTGACTCTAAGACTTGACGAAAAATATAAAAATAAACGAAATCATACCTGAACGTACGAGTTTTAAGCCGGTATCCATAGTCGAATCTTATATTTAAGACCATCTTAAATATAGTCTTAAAATATGATGAATTAATCAGAGAGCCGTATCACCTTAAGACATTACTTAAGATGATTTTGAAATAAGAACGAACTATGAACCGGCCTTAGATATGATTTCAAAAAAGTTGACCGACGTCTGTCGTACTTGGTGTACAGCTCGACCAGTTGGGTCGGGCTGTACCGCACCGAGATGAGCCGTGCCACGCGGAACTATGTATTTACACCAGGGTAGATTGTCTTTCCTCTCGCTCTCTCGCAAAAGCCGTCGGCCTCTCCCTCGCTTCCCGCCCTATACCTTCGCTCTCAGCCCTGATATCTAGTACATAGGATGGCAGAGTTCCTCTCTGTCTCTCCATCTCTGCTTCGTTCGTCGTTCTTCCTCCTTCCTCTCTGCCTCCTTTCCACCTCGTAGGGTGTGTAGGGTGGCGAAGAACATGCTGTGGGAGCGCGGCGCGAAGAGAGAATCCGCGGCGTAGAGAGAGCGACGGAGAAAAAGGAAGATCAGTACCGAAAATGGAAGAGAGACGGGAGACAGGAAAGCCGATGGATAAGGGGCAACGGGGAGATGTGAGGGGTTAGGAGACAGCTGCAGGCCATGCGAGGGTCCGTCGACCAGGCTTGGCCGTTTACCGCGGAATACACCGCGCGCGCCGAAGAGAACGATAGCGAGAGAACGCGGGAAAGAGAGAACGCGATAGCAGGAATAGAAAGAGATGGAGGCGCGAGGAAACGCGAGGGAGATGAAGAGAGAGAGAGAGAGAGAGAGAGAGAGAGAGAGAGAGAGAGA
>NW_017257520.1:808291-825498 GCF_001594055.1 Mycetomoellerius zeteki
AATAGAAACAGGGACGAAGAAAATACGGGGAAGCGAAGGAAGCGAGAGGAAGAAGATGAAACGATGGCGAGAGAGAAAGCGAGACGACCTACTTCGGCGTGGTCCGCGACTCGCTCGACGCCCCAGCCGCGTTCGTTCCCCCGCAACCCTCTTCAGCATTCCCTCAACCGACCCTCGACGCGTATACCGTTGCGCTCTCCTCTTCCCTGCCCCGACCGTCCCCCGCCGCGCCGACCCTTTCTCCCGCCTCTTCACGACCCTCCAGGCTGTGACTACCTCCTCCCCCTCCTCTTCATCCGCCCGTTTCCTCATCCCTCTTACCTACCCTACGGTGCCTCCGCCGCCACCCCGACGACGGACCCGAACCCTTGGCGCCCCTTTGCTCTTAGCCGCGGATGCGAAAGCCGCGCAGCGTTGTACTATATGGAGGGATGCGAAGGAGGTTCTAACCAAGCAAGCTTCTCTCCAACGAGCCACAAGCAAGTTGCCGTAACTCGCGCTCTGGTAAATTTCCACGGAGACCCTGCTGTTTCTCGACATACCTGGTCTCCTCTCTCTCTCTCTCTCTCTCTCTCTCTCTCTCTCTCTCTCTCTCTCTCTCTCTCTGCAGTCTTTCTTTCTCTTTGCCTTATCCGCGGTAAGAGCCACCGACAAAGCTCACATATATATGTATATATACTCTACTTATTATAGTGTTGGTCCGTCTCTGTGACACTACCTGCAGGCACTTGAATGTTGCGGGCTCTTCTTTTTGTCGTGTTCTCGATTTTCTTCGTCATCCTTGCATTTTTCCTTCCATCGTTTCTTCTTTTCTATCCGTCTTTTTCAGGTAGAGAGTATGCTGGTGTATCGGGATTTCTTCCCGCCCGACGATTACGCGACTCTCCCGTTCGTTGCGAGTCGCGTCCGCTTACGTGTCCGGGGAGCCGAATGACAGAGTACGTGCGACGATGTGTCAACGAGAGCGAGGTACGAGGGACAAGAAGGGAAGACAGGCTATATCGATTTTCTTTTTTATCGGTTGGAAATTTCGAAATCGCACGCCGAAGGGCTCTCGCTCGATTAAGGACGGTCGGCGAGAGGCCGAGAGAGGGATGTACGGGCTGATGGCCGGGTAATAGAGAAGGGTACAGGAGGGATATATCGCGTCAGAGGGCCTACTAGCTCGATTAGGACGCGAATAACGGCCAGGGCGAGGCACTATCGGACGGCCGGATAGGTTGATAGACCAAGGGTGAAGGAGGAACATGTCCACCCCCGCGGCGTAGGGTTGATCGATCGCGCGCAACATCGGCTAGATTGTGATTCTTGCAAAAAATAATGAAGCCTCTCGCGCGAGCCGTTGTAACGCGACTTTAATCCTTTGATCGTCCGGGCCTAACGATTAACGGACGACTTCATTCGATAGAACGTAATTGTCCTCCGATATGGCGACCGATATTGTGCGGTCTTCCGGATTTGATTGCGAGATATTTCCTTCTCTGAAGTTACGTCATAATTAGGATATACTCGTATTATTTGTACGAAGATTATAGTATCATGACAAGTCTTATCTTTAAATTGGAATAAGTTTCGACGACTTTTGCACAATGCGTAGCATTGGCTCTTAACTGTGGCTATCTAATTTTTTTAATACTCTTTCGAGAAAGAATATAATTTCCAATAATATAATTTATTTAAAATAGATAAATTGATAATATTAAAAATGCACATAAAGAGCCAACGCAAGATTTTTATGTGCGAATGAAATTTGTTAGAAAGTTAACATGAAAGAAATAGTAAACGTTTCGATATTTAAATTTTTTTGAGGTCTTCCTCAGTATAATTTTAGTGATGGTTTTAACTGATAAATTAAATATAGTTAAGATAAAGTTACAAATGTCTTAAACGGATTTAATAATCTGTATGAAGCGATGTAGTAAATACATTAACTAGAGCGCATCGGTGATAATTGATTCTTCGAGATATGATGATCTCAAAATTTGATACAAACTTGTATATATATGTGCTATAATAAAGTATAAAATATCTCGTAAACTATCCTGGTAGAAATGTATGCAGTTTTTCTAGACACCTATCCAGTTACTATCTAATATTACTGTATTCTCATTAGTTGTATCAATACTGAGTAGGAAATGGACAAGAACTTGATAGAGTTTTATGCGCCTGCACGTGTTCCGATGAATGCAACGCATGAACAAACGTACGGCTGATGCGCAAGGTGAGAGACACTGGGATATACATTCATGAGTCACTCCATTCACGAAATGTGAATTCTCGCTTTGCAAACTTTAGAGGGTCAACGGGTCGAGGATGGTTAGCCACTTCTAGCGCGCAGGTTTGCAAACGTTCCGTTATATCGAGCTATATCCGATATATCGTCCGTGAATCTTTCCGAGTTACAGTAACACCCGGTGCTCTCCTGACGGGTATTAATCCCGATATTATTCGAAGAAGTTTCGAGAAAGACAAGGTCGAAGTTTCACTGAGATTTCCTATCAGCATGCCCCAACAACTTGAGAGAGGAAGAGAAAGAAGAGAGGAAGGAAAAGAAAGGGGGAGAGAGAGAGAGAGAGAGAGGGGGAGAAATAATTCGTAGGAGGAGAGAGAATCGAGGTTTATCACGAGAGATCTTTCACGGTTGCAAGGACGGCGCAGGGCGACATGGTGGGAGTAATCGCCGTTCGGGAGCCGGAGGGGTCGGTGAACGGGGGAGGTAGAGAAGTAAGAGTAGCAGGAGGTATCATTCACTTTGCGGGAGTCGCGCGCTCCCCCTTCGCCGCTCGTAATAATTTTCTTTTTTATGAATGAACTTAACTCTCCTCTTCTGTCTAACTCTATCTCCTTTCTTGTTCTCTCCTATCTTATCGCTCCTATCTAAGCCACCTCTCCTTCCCTCGCACTTGGCGTACCGTTCTCGCACAGGTTTGAGTTTAACCGAGCTGAACGTGACACTGACATTCGTCTTCGTCGAACCTTCCGCAGACGACAAACAGCCGGTGATGACAGATACGCGCATTTTTTTTCACAAATCATACGATACGTGCGTTTCATTGATCTTCGACAAATAGATAAATTCGACAAATTGATATTCTCTAAATATGAATATATCAATGATTATCACTTCTAAATATACCACTGGGTAATCAGAAATTCAAATTCAATTAAAAGAGAAGTTTGAATATTATATAAAATATCGATATTCACATTCAGTTCCAATACAACATACATGGAATTTATATCTACACTAAAGCGAGATTAACTAAATTAGGAATTCCACGTTACATTGATTTTTTAAATTGATTTCATTGTGAATTCATTGATTACCAGTGGCATACTTGGGACTGATAATCAACATTTACCCATTGATTCAGATTTAGAGAATATGTAGAGTGAGGCTAATAATTTTATATTATATATTCTCATCTATAAGCATGTAAAAAGAAGTCAAGAATACTAAGGAGACTGAGAAAAGAGATTACAACTTTATTTTTAAACAATAGTACGGTAACAATAGTTTATTTTTAAATAAGATTGAGACAACGATGCTTATCTCTCAGAGCCGTTATTATTGAAACTTGAAATGCTTATACGTATACCTTCCTTTTACCTCATATAACGGACTTTTTCAAGAATTTCGAGGATTCTCATCGACGGATCGGTAATGACATGTCATTAACAAATTGCTCATTTAATCGTTATCGTAAACATCTCCGATTAATAGTTACGTTATCATCATTAAGGGCGAACGCTTCGTACTTTTGGCAAACAGTTCGAACGAAGTCAATGAGGCATTGGCGACGATGAGACGCCAAAGAGCAGGAGAGTCGTTTATCGATATTATCGTGCGGCCAGCGGCAGCTCACCGTCGCGCGTCGCCTCGAAGGAACGATAGCGAGCGACCGTTAACTCAGGCCGCGACGCGACGCGACGCGACGGCACGGCACACATGTCGCGCAAATAGCCCGACGTGGCCATGTGTACATGCACACGCACGCGCATACACGCGCAACACGCATGCACACAATGCTCACGCGCCGCGGGTCTTGCACGTACACACGTGAGTCCGAAACGCGTTTTCGCGCTCACGCTCGCGTGTGTACATCCTTCCGCGAAAGGCAGGCGAACCGGACGACAACGACGACGACGAGGACGATAACGACGATGATGACAACAACGACCAAGTGAGCGAGACCCAACACCGCTTCGCTTCTTCGTCTCATCGTACGCTTCGAGGGAAGCAGGTGAAAATTAATTGTACGGGTTTCACTCGACTCGCGTTCTACGGGAGAGTCGTGGAACGCGCGGACCCAGTCTACCCGCGTCTATCTACTACCCGCGATAGCGGCGCTGCAAAGTGTGTCGCGTGCGTGTGCGTGTGCGTGCGTGCGTGCGTGCGTGCGTGCGTGCGTGCGTGCGTGCGTGCGTGCGTGCGTGCGTGCGTGCGTGCGTGCGTGCGTGCGTGCGTGCGTGCGTGCGTGCGTGCGTGCGTGCGTGCGTGCGTGCGTGCGTGCGTGCGTGCGTGCGTGCGCGCCTTCGTCGTCCTATAACACCAGGACGCCATCGATCGATTTTCCTCTCGGCGTCGTCGTCGCCTTGTTGCCCATCGACCCCATCACACCCCCCCTTCCGCCCATCGACTCTTCTCTCCGCCGTCGCGAACGTTTCCTCGTGCCTCTCGCGACGCAATGTTGGCGCGCGAGACACGATTCGTTAATCGTAGATCGAAGCCGCGCCGCGCCGACGACCAACGCAGTCTTATCCGCGAAATCATATTTTTGTTGCCGCCGCGCTCTTAGCAACGCCATAACCGCCGCGCGTATTTCACGCCCGGAACTGGGGTCAGCTGCTCTCCGCGATATACGCGGACTGCGCTCGAGATACGAGTGGCGCGGCCGTCGCTAAAAGAAGAAAATTATTTCCTTTATATACTGAATTAATTTCGACGATACTACGAATCGATCCAAGTCACTGTTACAGCCAATCGAGATGTGTTATTCACATAAATCAAGTATATTAATTCCATCTGTCTTTTTCTCGGAACACCTTATTGTTTCTCGAATGTCTTATTACATTGCTATTTCACGGGAGAAATCATCGATCTCTCGTGTACATTCGCAATTTGGTTTGAAAGTTATCTATCTGTGTGTTTCAATAGTATCCAACTGGTGCTTTAACGTGATTTAACTAATTATAATCTCGCCTGGCATTACAATTCTGTTAGCTTTAGCGAACTCCAAATCGATCGAATCTAAGATTATTTGCGATAATTTCTTAGCTTATTCATATTTCTTATTTATCTCAGGCTAAATTCGTGAGAATTTTCGCTGTTTTTCTATCGCTAGCGTACAAATCCTAAATGTTTATGTTACATGTTATATACATACATATAGGATAACCATCTCTGTTATTGTGTCTGTTCTTATTAATGTATCTTTATATTTAAATAAGTCATAAAGAAAAATAAATGAGAAAACTAACACAAATAAATAATATAATAATATTAACATAAAATATTTGTTAATTAAATTAAATTATTATTAATGTATGTGATACAAAGATATATTCAATTTTTTAAAACTATCAAAGTATAGCAAATATTTTTTCGAAAAATATAAGAAATTTATATGAGTTCAGTAATACCGCGAGATTTTAAGCTTGTTAATGCGCCCTGTATTGGAGCTAAGAACGTTATGTTATGAACGTACATTGAAACGATGTATTAAAGTAATGATTTATGCAATATTAACTTAAACAATTAGCTAACATTTATTATCTAGTTTAGCACATGTTAAAATGAATCAAATGCGGATAGGCGCACAAATTGGAAGCACATTAATAAAATCATCATTCCTAATAGAGACAAAAACATTTGTCTTATTTTTATCAAGAACATTTAAAATATTAATATACATACTATTTTAAAGAATTTATTCATAAACAAAATAAAATACTATCATTATAATAATAACAATAAGAACAATAAAACCTCAAGGACAGCTGAAAAAGACGCAGGCGGCCGTGCTCATGCTTGTCATTGTCACGATACGCTTTTATCCGAGATTTTAGCAAAGTTGGAACTCTGAAATCCTAAACGTGCGCGGGGACAGCGACAGCGATAATTATCGAGAGTAGGACGCCTCTCTCTTTTTCTCTCTTTCTCTCTCTCGCTCTCTCTCTCGCGCTCTCTCTCTCTCTCTCTCTCTCTCTCTCTCTCTCGCTCTCTTTCTCCGCGCTACGGTCGTGCGGTGAAAAACGAGTCGGTATACGTGACGAAATGCGGTCGGTCCTCGCGCGTGTATCGCCGACGAGGCCGCGGGATATCGGGGCGCGTACAGGTACACACTTGTCGCTTATTCGCGTTCGTGCGAGCGCGACGGTTACTCGCGGTAAATTTACCCGCGAATTATCGCGAGAGCGAGTCTCCTTACCGCGCCTCTCTTCACCTTTCCTTTCCTCCTCGCCTCGCTTCGCCTCGCCTCGCCTCGCCTCGCCGCACCTCGCCTCGCCTCGCCTTGCTTCGCCTTGCCTCGCCCCGCCTTCGCTTTGCCTCGCTTCGCCGCTTTGCCGCCCATACCATGCCTGTACGAATCTGTGAGTCTAAGGCTCGTACGAATTTTAGACCGCGTCGCCACATACACTCGTCGTAAATCCAGATCTCCCTTGGGCATTGCCAACGGTGGTAGCGGATTTAAGGTTTTGCTGTATCACACAGGCATCCTCTGACCTTCTCTCTCTCTCTCTCTCTCTCTCTCTCTCGCTTTCATATTCCGCCATAAAAGACCGGAAAATTCAGCTTCGGTAAATGTTATAAATATTACGGAATTTTCTTAGGATGTAAAAGCATGTGAGCGAACGGTTCGTTTCATACTAGACACATTTCTAGTTTTTTCTGCGTACAATACGTAGTTCGCGAAACCGCCTCGACAGCTTGAAAATATTATCTATAACATTTGATTGATCCACCTATCTAAATATTATGTAAATGTAATCGGGTATACATCCGGTGTCGGACTTGAATTATTTTCTGCGTTAAACGATTAATAAGTATTGTTAATAACAAAAAGAGATACAATATAGAGTCGAGTCAAAAATCTTTTCCAAAGCTTCTTTTCAAAAAGTTCTTCATCCACTCTTCGAAGGGTCCGTTCACATACCTAACGCATGCTATTTTTAGGTCCAGGTAGTAATTCATGAATGCCCATTCGTCGCAAACGAATAGGCATCCAGCCCATCGTTGATCGCGACGGCTGTCGATGAGTCAAACCGTCAAATGATAGAGTTAGAACAGAGACGCACAACGAAGGACACGAAGAAAGGAGAGTATCGGACAATTCGTAAACGCCGAGGAATGAGGATGATAGGGGCAGCAGAAGGGATGATTCGTCTCTCTCGTCCACGACATTGGTACGAGTAGAGTGGAGTGAGAGGTAGAGTGGGGGTAGATGCGCGCCGCGAAATATATCCTGTGCGCAGATAGAAGGGGGAACGAGTGACCAGTCAGTCGACCGCCTCGCATAGCGGAGTAAGTCGTCAGCATTCGTTTAACCATCAGCTATCGTGGTTCGTCGCGCTCGATATGAGCATTCGGTTGACACGGTAGTACGAGGTATCCGGTGAGCCTTGTTGAGTTTAGAGTAGTGATCAGCTCATATCGTAAGAGAACGAGAAACCAGACGCTACGCGAAACGAACGCGCATCTTGCGGGGTGTCATTCGCGTTCGCGAGCATCGCGCTGGTCACTTTGGACGTGTTATTCACGTGTTATTCACGAGAGAACGAAAAGACAGACGCAACGCGAAACAAACGCCGCATCTCACGGTAGTGTTATTCGCGATCGCGCGCCCTACGTTCGCGAACTTTTGACTTAAAAGCCGTATCCTCTCGGACAACGAGGACGAACGCGCTACGGCGATCTTCGCGAAATCTGATCTTGTAGAGTTCGAGCCGGTGTGCGATCTCTCGTGCCGGAACGTGTGTGCCTATCGCCGTCTCCATTTCACCCGATTCGTCCATCTCGCTCACGCTCCGACTACCACCCCAAACCACGCTATTCCTCGTGGTACAGCAATAATATCGTTTCCCGCGCGCACTTCGGATTGGCTGTTGCAGTCGCAACCAGAGGAGCGGAGAGGTATACCGGGGAGTACCAACACGCTCCGTTTTACTCGCGCTAGCGCCGTCAACGGGAGAGGAGCACAGGGAGAGCGGTGGAGCGGCAAGGTGTAGAGCAACGGCAGCAGTGTGCTTTGCTTCGACGGAGGGCAGCAGGGTGTAGGAGGGAGAAGAAGCGAGAAAGAGAGAGAGAGAGAGAGAGAGAGAGAGAGAGAGAGGTGGTGGTTGTAGCCGCCCGACCGACCGACCGAGTTGTTTCATTCATAAAAAAGTTCTTTATTACTCTCTGTGAGCGCATGTGCTATTCCACCACGGAGGAGGAACGAGTACTACTACTCCCCCGACCGGCTGCGACGGCGTAACCGCGTTTACACATAGTATTATTTACTACTGTGCGAGATACGAATCGGCGCCACACGCCGTACCGGCAGCGCGGCGTACGGATCGTTCCGTTCCCATCTCTGCATTCGCACCAGTCATCATCATCGCGTTCATCATCCGGAGAGAAACTGTGCGTGTGTCCGCGGACCAAACAAACGTATATAACTTGATGACTTTTTTAAATTTACTCTTGGTTTTAAATATCAATCGCGCGCGATTCAAAAAACTCATTTAAATAGTGCGCTGAAAATTAATCGGCATCGAGTCGGTGAAAGAATTGATAAGACGATCAGCGAACGAGGTGTTAAGTGTCTAGGTGTCCAGGTGTTTAGGTGTCATTGTTACTGCGAAAAACAGCAAGCTGGATCAACAACAAGAATCCGCCGTGGATCTCTCCCCAGATTCTGCGGGGGGATCTGCGAATCGAAGAGATCGTAGACCACGTCGTCAACATAATAGCTTAAGCTATCGTTACAATAATTTGACAGCCAGAAGATACGACAGCTTAAACGGCAACGACCCTAGGCCGGGTACGAGTTCAACTAGACAACAAGGTACGATGCCGCGGAATGAACCACGACAGGCGGGCAAGCGACCGGTGAAGACTCTCACGCCCCCAGAAAAAGTAGACGCCATTAATAGGGTACATAATGGTGAATCTAAGGCCGCTGTGGCACGCGACATCGGCGTGCCAGAGTCCACCCTCAGAGGATGGTGTAAGTCGGAACAAAAAATAATATCCCAAGTTACCAACATAAGAGGTTCGGGAACGTCAATGCCAGGAACGTCAATGCCAGGAACGTCAATGCCAGGAACGTCAATGCCAGGACCATCCTTGGCAGGACCATCCTTAGCAGGACCATCATTGGCAGGTTACGAGCACATTCTGACATCGAGTTCGGATAATAGTAATAGTGTGGGAGCGATTTCTTCGTCAAGATCGACACCAACCGCCCAAGCCATGATGTTGGGATTAGGATCGAGTTCTTCTGGAGTTACAGAGAAAGCTGAGGAGTTTGAAGCCGGCCCGTCCCACAAAAGAATAAAAATCGAGAATAGTTCTGCCAGCAACATGATGTCCAATAATATCTCGTCATTGGCTCGAGCACCAATGGCCAATGATACCTTAATTAATCCATATTTATACAATATGATGGATCCAACCAAGGCCTTAAATTTTTTAAACACATTTATGAAGCCTTCAGATACATTTCTTTCTTTTCCCGCATACTCGTCTCCAGCAAATCTTCTTACCGATGGTTTGCTGTCTGGGAACAATGGCACGGTGACCAAAATGACGATAGCGAATATGATAAACCAACAGCAACAACAATTGCAACAACAACAGCAACAACTACAACAGCAACAACAACAACAACAACAAGCTAACAACACGTTAATTAACGGGAATAAAAGGAAACATTGCGCCCCAGGACCATCAACCATGGACATCCCAAAAATATCATTGAGGACACTCAACAATCGATCACCGATTGCGGAAAAATCGTCCAGGAGCATCTCTCAACCGAACTATGAAATCTCCATGCCATCAACGTCAGCGACCAGGGGCAGTGATTCAGTCATATACGTTCCACAATCAAAAACATCCAAAAACGGTAAAAATCTTACTAATATAATAGAAAGTCTTCACCATCCATATGTACCGTCTCCGAATAGCGTAAAAGGAGTGCTATTTAATACTGTGAATAATAATAATAACGATGACGATATGGACAACGAGACTGCGAGAAAAAATTATCCCGATGTCTTGCCACCGGGATTTAATGACACGGTGGAGAATGTCAAAAAATTGTTAGAGTGGTTGCATCATTACGGTTCGCCTGTATGTACAATGAAACAAGTGGGTCACATACAACGTATTTTGACACGTCTACAAGATTGGGTTGATAAGAAGTCAAAAACGGAACTTCCCCAAAGAATTAACGGTATGAGCTAGCTGAAGCAAATATATATCTAATACATATTTGTGTATATATATATATAATGTATATAAATAATGTATATATCTATTACGCGTTACATACATTGAGACAAAAGTCTGGTAATAGTTACTGAATTTTGTTGATCGTATTGGCGCAATATTTAGTAAGTATTACCAAACATAATAATAATAATAACTGTTTGATAATAATAATTACTATGTATTTAGAAAAGTAAAATTATCATTTAGTTGCTCCAATTTGATACTTAAAATCAAATTATTTAATAATATTAATGAATATTTAATTATTTGTAATTATTTGTAAATATGTAATTGTATGAAAAAAATTTACTAATTAATTTTATAATAGTTATTAGATTATTTGGTGCAACTAAATAGTCAGGACTGCCGCTAGATGATCGTTTCTAGCATATAAAATTTAGTCGAGCTTTCTGTATAATCAAGTCTATATGACTGAAGCTCAGATATAATTATATAGAAGACAAATTAGGTAAATGTCATCTAATTGCCAACAGTCTTTTTCTGAGTATAGTTACCAAATTGTTAACAATAATTGTTGTTAAATCATACAGTAATTATGACCAAACGACTTGATAATATTCATTATATCCAATAAGTAAAAATTCAAATTTTGTATGATAGATTAATTTAGTAATATTTGCCATACTATTCAGTATTTGTTACTGTGTAATTTAGCTGTACGTCTATTACCAATTCATTTGGTTATATTTATCATACGATTTAGTAATAATTATCTAGCTTTATTACCAATTTCCAAATCTTGATTAAACTGTTTAGTAATAGTTACTAAATTTTTTGGTTTTATATGTGTACATATGTATATTAATTGAACATATAAGTGAAAGCGTTTCACCAAAGCATTTAGTAATTGTCTAGGCTAGATTACATTGTAATTAATCTTAAGTTTTTCAGGGTACCTATCATGGAAAAAGTCGGAATGGATTCCGATTGGAATTATTCAATTATTCCCTAGATTTCTATTGTGTTTTCTAGGGAAAACGGAATAATTCCGATCGGAATTCATTTCGATATGATAGGTACCCTGTATTGCCTTGTCCACAACCTTGCTTTAAGAGGTCATAAATTGTAAGTGACGATATATCGGCTACAGAATTTATACTCTTAGGTAAGAATTGGGTTTTGCTCAGTTCGCTTAAGTCTAACGGTTAAAGCCTAAAGACTGCGCAAAAACAATTTGCAAAGGCAGAAATTATTGTCACGTAATCTTTTTCGACTTATGACTTAAGGCCTCTTAAAGCAAGGTTGTGGACCGATACTATATGTAGATGCGTTATTTCTTATACTTAGTTCCTCCGTATTTTTTTTTTGCGTTTTTGTGAAAATAAGTTTGACAAATCGCATAGCGAACGCGATGCTCATGAAAGTTCATTTTGCGTTTTTGAAAATGTTTGACAAATCGCGTGCCGAACGAGATGCTCATGAAAGTTCATTTTGCGTTTTTGAAAATGTTTGACAAATCGCGTGCCGAACGAGATGCTCATGAAAGTTCATTTTGCGTTTTTGAAAATGTTTGACAAATCGCGTGCCGAACGAGATGCTCATGAAAGTTCATTTTGCGTTTTTGAAAATGTTTGACAAATCGCGTGCCGAACGAGATGCTCATGAAAGTTCATTTTGCGTTTTTGAAAATGTTTGACAAATCGCGTGCCGAACGAGATGCTCATGAAAGTTCATTTTGCGTTTTTGAAAATGTTTGACAAATCGCGTGCCGAACGAGATGCTCATGAAAGTTCATTTTTTCCTATGTTTTTCTACCTCTTAGGATTAGTGTTACATTTAAATTTAAGTTTAGGAATTTATTATTTCTGAATAAGAATTTTCAAATATTTCAAATTAATATCATCATTTATCAATTTATCATCATTTATCAATTAATTGTTTATATAAAAAAATTATTCGGATATGCACGCGACGATATTATTGAAAAAGAAAATATACAAAAAATAAAATCTTAGATCATTCCTTTTACAGATAATTTGTTTACTTACCATAATGAAAGTTTTAACTAGTGGCTGATACTCGATGTGATCACTGATGAATTGTACACATCCACGCCATGTATATAATTCCGAATACGGCAGCGTACTTCGTTTGATACTTGTAGATACAAATTTCTATGGAAATAGAAAAAATTTATTCTACTAGCGTTTTTCGTCGCGGCGTATTTTTTTGCGTTTCTTTTTTATATTATTAAGTATTCTTATCATTGTTTATCACATTAATGATTTAAATTAAGTCAAAACAAAAAAATTTCTTGTATTTTAATGATAATTGATTACGTACATATTTTAATGTACATATTTTATTTCTGACCTTTTAATTTTTGTAAAAACGAGTTTTACCTTTGTATAAAATCAAAATGTAAATTGAAAAAAGTAAAAAAAAAAATAAATATAAAAATGCATATAAAGTTTGTTCTTATTTTAATCCTTAGAAAAGTAATCCTTATTATTTTTAAGAATATTATTTTTAATCAAATTGTCGTGCGAAATCTTAAGTTAAATATTATCAAGGTAAAAAATTCCATTGCTCTCTATCTCTATGTCTATAATAATTCGTGTATATATCCTTAATGTATTTGTATTCGATACAAGTATATATTCAAATTCCTTAATCCTTCTTGTTTTCACAGGTTATAAGAATTATACATAGAATTTTACTATAAATGCCGATACGAATTATCAATCTAAAGGAATCTTAATGACATTTTGAACAATTTTTTTTAATATACATGATTTCACATATTTTAACTGCAATAGTCTAATCAGCTGATCTTGTGATCAGCTGATATTACAAACAGCTGACTTTGCAATCAGCTGATTTTATGTTTCACTAGGCATATTTGTAATAATCTTGTACATTTGCAAATTGCAAATATAAAAAGTCAAATTGCACATTACAAAATTTTACGAATACAAATATAAAACACGCTACTTTTATAAGATTAGTCTTTAACGAATATAATATACCTTTTTTCTTAAACCGATATTGTAGAATCCCATAGTGATTTGAAAAAAGAAGAGAAATAATTTTGTTGAACATAAGATTCATGTAGTAATTAGGAGAAAAAAAGCAAGATTCCCTCTTTCTCTCTTTTTCTTTATACTGATATATTTATTACACTAATTTACAGCAAGAATTCGTGATTATCACACAGTCAAGGATTATAGCTTTTTCGAGATCGAATTTTGCACCCACTTGTATACGACATTCATTTTCGCAGGCCAACAACAACGGTCGGCGATTCGCGTACTTCGCATGGAACTGTCGTCGAAAGTTTTCCGCGTACCACAATAGTAGTCGCTCCTTGTCACTGACGCAACGGTAGGTATTCGGAAGTGATCGTACGTAGAGGTCCTCCGTCATTATCGAGACATCCGGCCAACACAACTTGATCAGGCACAATTCGCGTTGCACTTGCTGCAGGATCTCCTCGACAGTACTAGTGGATTTCTCTATATCGTGCTCGTCCTCCAGACGTTTATCCAGCGACGACGGATGTAGATCGTCGAAATCGAATTGCTTCTCAGCCGCGAGATTTGTCATGATGTCATTCATTGCGACGGCAATCTGATTACCCGACGTGGACTGTAAAACGTATATTTTTAAGTCGATTGACCGCGAATGTTTATTAGCGCGATTATGAAACCGCGATTCGAATTCACATCGACATGCAAACAAGCCGTAGTCGCTATGACAACGTAATACGGCAAGTGTATCACACCTCGGCGAAAGTACCGTACGTAGGTGGCAGCATCAAGTGGGATAGAGAGAGAAGGTAATAAAAATATTTAATTAATACGAATCGAAAACAAAATAGATACTTATTTACTAGTAATTATGCGTGTATTTATTAGCAAAGATATTTGCGGAAAGCTGATCTTTATTTTTTAACGAGGACACTCAGGTATTTTGAAAACAATAAAAGAAAAATGAAATTTTGTAATTAAAAATTTTTTTTATGAGAAAAGTGGAAAAGATCTTTCACTTCAATAATTATTTCACAACAGAATGAAAAGCCTTGGTGTTCTGTTTGTATGACGTCAATAAGAAATATGTTACCTTAAGTTATTGGGCATATAAGATGTAAAATCGAGAAGATGTCATTACTGAATAGGAATAGACAAAAAGTTGCATGCTTCAATTTTTAGTAAAGATAGTATTATTGATTGTATTAAAGATTGTATTATTCAAAGATCCAATGGGGGGGGGGAAGAAAAAAAGATTTATTTTTCTAATTATTTTATATAGAATAAAAACACTTAGTGATTCATTTAAAGTCGGTAAAGAAGAAATCGTATCTCCAATATTGTATCTAAACGTGTGAAATCAATAGTTGGAATTCAAGTCGGCAAAGCAGCTAGACATGCTTGCCGAGCGAATGAGGATGATTGGTTCTTATCTGTGGATCCAACCAATCATGTTTAATTGCTCGGCGAGCAGACCTAGGCCCAGTTCCACAACTCACAGTTAACTCTTAACCGAGGTTCGACTTAATCATTGTCTCTTTTCAATTCTAGAATTGGAAAGAGATGAGAAACAAGTTGAACCCCGATTAAGAGTTAACCATGAGTTATGGAACTGGGCCCTAGTCACTTTGCTCACTTGACTTCGCCTATTAGTACCGCTGTGTAAGTAGCTAACAGGTAGAAAAGTAAATCTGACTTTTGTGACAGAAAAAGGTTTAAAACTTGAAAGAAAAAAGAAGGACTCTTATTTTGATATTTTGTACGAAACAGAAATACTTACTGTGCATTTGCTTGGCATCGATAAGGAAGAAATTGCACCAAAGAAAATTATAATTTCAAAAGTAAAATAATAAAATATGCGTTAAAATATAAAATATTCTTTTGTAAATCTCTACATCTTTTTTCATATAATTAATCAAAGTTCTAAAAATCACAATTTATAAAATTTTAGGCTTAGGAATTTCAATGTGAAAAAAATTAATTTTACAAAAACGCATTTATTAACACTAGAATCGCGAGTCTAAATTAGTCTAATCACGATTCAAGGTATATCTGATTTCTTATGAGGAAGGATTGTCATCATAAGAGTAAAATTACATGTAATTAATTATGATTATTTATAAAAAGTCACAAAAATCTAAAGCTCCGTGCAAGTCCAAATTAACTGGAAAAGAAAACCTATCAGATACATCGAAAATGACACATTGCAGTCGCGGTTCTAGTGTGAAAAGAGAATATAATTGACAAGGAAGCTGCTAATTTTTATCTAAAATTATAAAATTTTCCAGAAATTCCAAGAACTTTAAGGGTGGGGTTTAGAACTGCGCAAATATTAATTCTTCAAAGTCGATATTAGAACATAGTTAAAAACTAGATAAACGATTTCGAGAACTTTAATTTTAAAAAATCAAAATTTATTATTTTTTTTTATTTATATGTAGTGTTTCGAACGATATCGAGACGAGACCGAGACGAGATTTAAGGTCCGAATTCGAAACCGATACGAGACTCTCAAATTTTGTAATATGTACATTCTCCAACGCATAAAATATTTATATAGTCTTAAATTTTTTATATAGACATTTATATTATATATAAACTTTTTATATAGATATTGTTATAGAGATATTTAATAAGTCTTAAACTATATACTGACATTTTTGATATAAAAAATTAAGAACTAAAATCTTTAACAAAAATTACTTATAAGGCATCATTAGTTATTATTACAATACATTAATGTTCTGAAATTTATCTTTCAGACTTCAAATCAGGCACGAATTTATGCATAAAATTATACGTGCAGATATTTCGTTTAATCTATTCCTATGTTTTCTAATAACTAATGATGCTTTAGAAAATTAAATCATTAAAAAAATATTCTTTAAACCAGATATATTCATTTATTTTTCAAAAAATTTAAATTACTAGTACACAAATTAATAAAATAGTTTAAAAATTTAATGAATTCATAAAATAGTGAATAATTTAAGTTTAAAAGTTTAATCGCATAGATCATAGAAGAAATTGAAAAAACACTTATTATGATTATCACGATCGAGAGTCTTGATTCGAGATGAAGACCAAGACGAGATTGTCATTGTCGAGATCAAGTCGATACCGAGACAAGACTGAAAATTTCATGTCTGTGAAGCTGGACCCCACACCATCGAAAATCAAGTTCGGAATAGGTCAAAAATTTAGTGCTAATTAGGTTAGGCTAATTTAGTACCCTAGTCCGAAATTTAGTGCTCCAACCGTTTAGCGGTAAAAAAAAAATGGGGGAGCTTCATATAAAGCTGGACCCCCCCAAATAGAAAAAATACATACAGAGCTCGTATGGAAAAACGAAGTACACAGGGATTTTAGTGCTAATTTAGTGCTCCAAAATAAACCAAAACATTTTCAATTATGGCGTTATTTTAAATATAACAACATTTTAAGTATTACTGTCGAATGCGTTCCGAAAGAGCGCGCGCCGCGCTATAAAGTTCGTTCCCCGGTCGTCCAAGAATTTGGTGCTCGCAAATTATTGGTACTAAAATGTTCCTTGGACATCGTAGTATCGAAATAAATGCATTTCCGATTTTAGTGCTCACTCCAAGTTAATGGAAATAATTAATTAGGCGCGAAAAAGGGCGCGCCGCGCTCTAAAGTTCTTTCCCCGGTCGTCAAAGAAATTGGTGCTCGCAAGTTCTTGGTACTAAAATGTTCCTTGGACATCCTAGTATCGAAAT
>NW_017257520.1:827848-828188 GCF_001594055.1 Mycetomoellerius zeteki
GCAAGTTCTTGGTACTAAAATGTTCCTTGGACATCGTAGTATCGAAATAAATGCATTTCCGATTTTAGTGCGCACTCCAAGTTAATGAAAATAATTAATTAGGCTCGAAAAATGGCGCCCCGCTCTAAAGTTCTTTCTCCGGTCGGCCAAGAATTTGGTGCTTGCAAGTTCTTGGTACGAAAATGTTCCTTGGACATCCACTTATCGAAATATATACATTTCCTATTTTAGTGCTCACTCCAAGTTAATGAAAATAATTAATTAGGCGCGAAAAAGGGCGCGCCGCGCTCTAAAGTTCCTTCCCCGGTCGTCCAAGAATTTGGTGCTTGCAAGTTCTTGG
>NW_017257521.1:0-1104 GCF_001594055.1 Mycetomoellerius zeteki
CGTGACCTCTCCCTCACCAATCGTAGCGTGGGCAGCCATGGAGAGAACCAATCAAAATATCTCTATTTAATAACCTCATTATCCCCTTTTTTCGTCTCCAACCAATCAGAGTCCCCATTGTTCCAGACGGACCCGTCTAGGCCACGCCCATAACGTCTGGGGAGACGTGGAGGGGGTTTGTTTTGATGGCTCGGCGGGGGGAAGAAGGGGTTTGTTTTGACGCCAAAGTAGAGTGGAGGGGGTTTGTTGTGACGCTCCATGGCTGCCCACATACTACTTGTACATATACCATATGCCAGGCTAGTTGCTCGCCAGGGCCACTATCAGAAACTAGCTTGCTAGCTAGCGCAACGCTTGCAAATTTGCCATGCTAGTTATATGTAATTTGCCATCCTGATATGGCAGCCATGCAAGAGCCATATTAGCTCTTTATCTAAATTTTTACCAGGGAACAATTAAAAGTAAATACGATTTACTTATTGTTAATATTTCATTCCATTTTTTTATCAATATTACAATAATCATTGATTTAATAAACCTTATGTTATCATATATATATTTTCAACACTTTCGCATAATCTTGGATTATTAATTTTTTAATTATAAGACTATATAGTAACATTATTTTTATTGTATTTTGAATAGCATTTACAATTGCATTTTGTTAAATATATCAGAATTACTCGTTAATTGGATAAATTTTTTTCGTTAACTATACCACAGAATATCTTATTCATTAGACATGTCTTTCTGTTAATTATTGCATTTCGTTTTTTGCATAATGTATTGTTTCTCCTTGTCATTCATCGAGTGTAAACATAGATAAATGATGCATCATGTGCATCATGCACCCATAATCTATGAGGTACTTACAAAGCAATATGTTACATAAGGAATAAATAAACAAATAGAAGGACTCTTTATACAAAAATAAAAATAATAAATAAAGGGCGAAGTAAGAGTCAATACATAAAAATTATAGTCCGAAAATTGGTAAAACATGAAAGATTGAGTCAGTCTGAATATAAAATATAAGATAACATTTAATTAAATAAATTGATGTTATCTTATATTTGAAATTAAATGTTATCTTATATTTTATAT
>NW_017257522.1:0-782 GCF_001594055.1 Mycetomoellerius zeteki
GTATAAAGATGCTTGTCATTTGGTAGACGTTTAAATTTTAATTCACATCATCTAATAATTCATTAAAAAGGTGTTATTTTTGGAATGGTGGATAAAAGTTAATAACAATTGTGCACCTTTGTTTTCATTTAAAAAATATCAAACAAAATACAAGTATATTGTTACTAAAGTACTACTCCTTAAATTTTATTTTTAACACGATTATTAATAGTATTATGTGTCATATTAATAATAAGAAGTACAATGTAAATAATAATGATTTATCATATAAATTTTCACTATGCTATGTATGTTAATAAGGTTTCTAATAAATTTTCCATTACTAAAAGTAGAATTAATTTACGTACAGCGCTTTTATTATTCCTTACAAATTGAATAAATTTATTATAATTAACTGCTAAAGATGGATTAAAGAGAATATCAAAAGGTAAAGTAGTTTATAAAATTTATTGTCTAAATTGTGAAGCTATGTATGTAGGATAAAGAAAATTAAGAACGAGAGTAAATGAACGTATTAAAGATATAAATAAAAAAAGTGGTTTTCCCTCAGTGATTTCAGTACATAGGAAAAGCATAAATTTGAGTGGAAGAATGTACATATTATTTATACAATGAATCTTCGTATTGAAAAAGAAAACGTATAAAAAATGATTTATATATATATATATATAAACAGTCATTGGATTTGAATAGACAAAATGATATGGAAAACTTAACAATACATATCTTTTCGTACTGAGTGTATTATTTCTCACATCTCTCCTACCACAACTCGTTAATTG
>NW_017257523.1:0-104516 GCF_001594055.1 Mycetomoellerius zeteki
GAGTTAAGCTTCATCGCCGGAGATCTCCAAGAGAGACGTCTCTAACTTCACTAGAGTTGGAGACAGCGAGAATTTACTGGGTCAAAAGTATACAAAATTCGTTCTTTCATCAAGAAAAGAGGATTCTCTCCACAGGCGACTCCTTACCACGCTCGAATCATTTATTACGTTTGACTCCTTTTATTGACTCAGAGGGTCTTCTACGCGTCGGGGGTCGTCTCCAATCTTCTCTTTTGCCTGAATGCAGTAAACATCCTTTAATACTTCCTCGGAATTCTCCACTCACATCATTAATTATCGCGGATGCTCATCAACGTACGATGCATGGAGGAACCCAAGTCACTCTATCATTGATTTGAAACAACTATTGGATCGTCGGAGGACGAGCACCAATTAGATCATTTATAATGAAATGCGTACGCTGTGCCAGATACAAACAAAAGCGAGCTCAACAGATTATGGGACAGCTTCCTCTGGAAAGAGTAATCCCGTCTCGGCCATTCCTTAATTCCGGTGTGGATTATGCCGGTCCGCTTCACCTCAAAAATTGGAGAGGAAGGAATTCTCGAACCTATAAGGCATGGATTGCCCTTTTTGTATGCCTTTCGACATCGGCAGTGCATATCGAACTTGTCACTGATTGCTCTACTGAAGCCTTTATCGCTGCTTATAAACGGTTCACGTCAAGAAGAGGAATATGCGCAACGTTAATTAGCGATTGTGGAACGAACCTGAAAGGAGCTGATGTCGAACTTCAGCAGTTGTTCTCAGCTTCCTCGAAGGAACATGAGAATCTAGCATCACTTTTAGCCAATGACGGTACACACTGGAAATTTATCCCGCCGTCAGCACCACACTTCGGTGGAAAATGGGAAGCTGGAGTTAAGTCCGTTAAGCACCATCTAAGAAGAGTCGTTGGAGATCATCTACTAACTTATGAAGAAATGATAACCTTTCTCACGCAAGTTGAAGCAGTGCTTAATTCTCGACCACTTTGTCCTCTCACCGATGATTCAGATGATCTCCAAGCCTTGACATCTGCACACTTTCTCATTGGAAGTACATTGACTACTGTACCTGAACCTTCACTTGAAACCATCAAAGTCTCGCATCTTTCTCGATGGCAACTAACCAGGCAAATGCTCGAAAGATTCTGGCATCATTGGTCAAAGGAATGTCTGCAGCGTTATCTGGCCATCTACAAATGGAATAAAAATACCCCTTCTCTCCGCGAAGGCACTCTCGTACTAATTACGGATGAACGATATCCTCCCTCCAAGTGGCCTTTAGGCAGAATCATTACTTTACATCCCGGTAAAGATGAAAATGTTCGAGTTGTCACTGTTCGTACTCAAACCTCTACACTAAAAAGACCTGTTGTCAAGCTCTGCCCTCTTCCAACGATTCCAAGTAATTGATTTATTCGTTAATATTCATTTTAACGAAGGCGGGCGGAAATGTTTAAAAAATGCGCTCGTCGCCGCTGCCAGTTAAGAGACTATAACGTTACATGACATTCCTTTTGAAAGACTAAAAGAAGCGGTGTGTTGCCAAGCAAGGCCAGTTCTTTGTTCCTTGAGGCCGAAGCGTCTTTTGGACACTCAATCTATTAGACGATCATACTTATCAGGAAAATTAGAAGGAAGTTGGCATCGTCACAGCCGTGACAAGGTCCGAACTCGATAACGGAAAAAATTCGCGAACAAAGGTTAGTCATGTCTCAAGATCTGCGGATAGTTCTCGTTCTTCACACTCAACGAAGAACGGATCTTGTGACATCTTGTTGCTTGTTAAGCCTGTAGGTCTCACTCTAAGTTTATTCTCGAGCCTACAGGACGTTTCACTTACGATTAGTGCTGTCTCAAGATCTGCGGATATTTCTCGTTCTTCTAACTCAATGAAGACCGGATCTTGTGACATCGTGTTGTTTGTTGCATCTGTAAGTCTCACTCTAAGTTTATTCTCGAGCTTACATGACGTTTCAACTTTGATGAGAATCTCTCTCTCTTGTCTTTCAGAGTCTGCCGTTACTACTGTTCTTTTCAGTTTTGAAAGTTACTACTGTTCCTTTCAGTTTTGAAAGTTACTACTGTTCTTTTCAGTTTTGAAAGTTACTACTGTTCTTTTCAGTTTTGAAAGTTACTACTGTTCTTTTCAGTTTTGAAAGTTACTACTGTTCTTTCTAGTTTTGAAAGTTACTGCTTTTTCTTTCAAGCTTTAAAATTAAAGTCATCATTTATAATATTAATTCACATGCAAGTTATTATACAAGAGATTGTTTCCTATCAATAAAAGAAATAAAACTGTATTTGAACTATTTTACTTGTACTTCATTTATCTTTCAGATCATCAAACAAGAACACTGCAAAAAAATTTGATATTCTAGCAACCGGTTTGAACGTTCTATGTGATTATTTTAATAAATAATAAGTGAGAAAATGGCTAATATGAGTCAAGCGCTGTACTTGATGCGCAATAATAAATTAACACAAATTAGTTAAAAGACGTAAATATAATTAATTAAATCGTATGTTTCAGCATATTTTATCATCTTCAGCAAGGTGATTACAAATTGTATACATCAAGAATATAATCTATACTGATGTAATCACAATTTGTTATCAATTTGCTGAAAATGGTAACTGATGATGCTTAACTCGTATATGTGTGTCGTTTTTTTATTATTCATACAATTTTCGTGTCCTATTATACTTTCTTTAAAATTATTTTTATAGTTTAACAAAATTATTTTCACATGTATATCTAGCTAAATTTTTAGGTATTTCAGCAAAATCATTTTTTCCGTGTACAATCTTTAACGCAAATAACAATATCATTAACTTATTCATAAGAAATGAAAGATTAAAAAGGTTGAAAAAACCATCGACTTTAAGGTAAACGTACCAGTAACTGCACGTTTAAGCGTAGGTTGTCATAAATAATACAATTTATAATATCAGAAAGGCTTTTAATATTGTAAATATTTTTATTCATTTGAAAATTTAAGACTCCCTTAAGCGAGCAAAAATTATTTGAACTCGCTTATAACAATTATTAATTAAAATATTTAAATAAATAATAATAATAGAATGTGTCAATGTACAGCCGGTCGGACACTGGGACTACAATTTGAAAATTAGTATGCTGACAGGAAATATTGATATAAATAGATGTTTAATGACAAAAGACAACTAATTCAAATTGATCTTTAAAGTAAAAAGTATTTGAGACTAAATGTTAATTTAAATAAATAAAGTTTTGTGTAACTTCGGACATAGGTACGTCCGGTACCAGTGACCGGACATTTACATAAAACTTTATTTATTTAAGTTAATAATGATCTCAAATACGCTTTTTAAAACGTAATTATTTAATTGTAATTTAATTTTTAAATTCAATAAATTATAATACAGTAATAAAAAAAGCATTTGAGATTAATAATAATAAATTTCGTATAAGTGTCCAGACATAGGTACATGTCCGGACACTGGTACGTTTACTTTACTAATTAATAGAATTATACTAATATTAATATTCATAATAGAGTTTTAAGCTTAAACTTTGCGTAATACTAAATTTAAAAATTTCCGATAACAAAAGTAACTGTCGATATAACATTTAAATTATCGCGATAAAAAATTTTTTACGCTATCTCTTTTACTGTAATAAATATTAATTTAAAAAGTTTGTAATTTGTACGCGCGTATGATTTTTTATAGACACAAATATTACTAGATTGTAATTTATAACATTTCATAAAAATTAATGCCATCATATTTTGCAATCGCACTAATGGGACTATATTGGAACGTATAATGAATCGAATGTTTCATCCTAGATATTCCAAAAATATAAAGATTACCGACATATATAGTCACCAATAAATGTATATTAAGTGCAACTACTAAATTCGCTAACATGACAAGCCACTGAAAGGCGTAACATTTACCAAAGATTGCAACGTCCGAGGTATTTTCAAGCCAAGCCAATAAATTTTATTTCAACGTCAATACCGTTTCTAGCACCGGCGTTAAACATCGCGGACAGCATTGGCAAGCTCGAGACAGGCAATAACGGTAGTTTGTAGCCCTACATATGCGCTTTTACCCACCTAACAACCCTAATAGCCCTGTAGCACAAGAATAGCGGCGCGTGGCAACGAATGGGCAGTATGACACAAAAGTCATCGATGACAATATCCGCGGTAGTAATGGAAATGCCATCGCGCGAACGCCAACGGCCAACCATCCTCACAATCAACCCAGCCGACGACGACGACGCGACGGTGGGACTATGACGGCGCGCACAAGGGGTGGCACGCGGGTGGGTGAAAGCCGGCATGGTTGGGCATCGCAGCGGGGGGTGGTGGTAAGAGTTGACGTCGGTGGTCGGGGGCTGATATCTAGCTAAGCGCTGGCGCAGTTGGGTCGCGGTCTCCACCACGGCAGCATTTCGCCCACCGGTCTCTTTACGCACCTATCTCCCTCTCGCTCCCTACCCCCTTTATCGTCCCCTACCTAACCCACGACCTCTTCGTACGACCTCTCGTTGTACCTCTCCTCCCCACCTATTCGCCCTTTCGCGAACGGTGCATATACGACACCGAGTGCATAACACCCTCTGCGTCCCTCCGCTGCCCTATGGGGTGAAGGTGTTCGCGCGGCGCGGTGCGTTAGTGTAAGTGCGGCATGATGAATGAACGGTATTTTAGAGGGACGGAAGTGGCGCGCGGTCTTACCTACCCTTTCGCAACGATCGTACGTCACCCTGCACCGGCGACACAAGAATCACAGGATTCCCCGCGAAGATGCGCCTCGCGCGAGAGCTGCAGTTGTCCACGTGGAAGTACCGACCAGCTGTGCTGGAAGGATTTAGTGACGCACCGCTTCTCTCTCTGTGATTGCGCGAATCTTGTCGCTCGGTCGACGCTCCTTCATTCATAATTATATAAGAGCGAAAAGGTGTGACTGCTCCACGTGAAGACAGATTTGTGAAATGTTCTCTCTCGGTAACGAACCGATGCATTCGATGGCGTGATGATGATAAAGCGTGTCGAGCGATTTTGAAAATTAGATGTGAGAACGTGACACCGCATAAATTAAATTGAGGAACGTAGAATTAACTAATCGCGATTTATTTATCATGAGTGTTTTCTGTGTTTCGTTGGATAAACGCGCGAATTCTCCAAGCGCAGAAAAAACGAAAACAATGAATCATCAAAAAAGCGAACACGTGACCACTTCAGCATGGTCGATATCTCGTGAATATTTCGTGGGAAATACTACTCGTACGTATAAATCGCCATTCTTAAAATTCCATTCTACCATAACCGCGAAGTATACTTTGTGCTCTCAGACAATTTGATCATTTTTCAAAAGAAGAATTCTTTTCATGTAAGTTCTTTATAAATCTAGCTATTAATATTGTTACTTTTACGTAATATATAAATAATTACATGCTCATTCGTTCGAAAGCAAAATGTTAGTCTGAATATCTTTAAATATTCTTTAGCATTGAATACATTAATATTAGGAGTCAATTTTCAGCTTCTGATGTATCCGCGATGTATCTTTTAAACAAGTTTATTTAATATTATTATCAATTAGAGTAAAACGATCATATCGTGAATTCTTCAATAGCTTGACAATGTGGCTCAATAATGGCTCTTCGGTTAAACTATCTATTCATGCTCTTTGCAGCAAGATCAATTTATAGCAGTATCCTTGCATGCGGATCCGGACACATTCATTGAAATCCAATGACAAGTGAAATTAATATCACTAGCTGTGTTGTGTGCATACCGAATTAGTTCTGTCGATTATGATTTGCTGGCCAGTAACACCCGATTGGGTAATAGATGCGCGAATTCAATTGAAATCATATCACGTTCGTTTTCAATCGCGCGTTCCGCAGCGCGTCATTTAACGTAAACTTATCGAAGGACCGGTAACATATATCGCGCCATTTGGTCACATATTGTTGATCTCGCTGCTCGCATGGTTTACATAAAAGCGAATAGCACGTACGCTTTTCAACAGCGAATAGAAACGACATCACGCGCAACGCGATTAAACACGCTTGTCTCTCTTTTTCCCGTTGGTGCTTGAAATCGTAATCGCGGCAGAAGTAATTACTTTCCCGAGTAATTGCGTACATTCGCGCATGACGGTCCGTTGAATAATTTGGAAAAATATCAAGTATATCGTTGTATATAATATGAGATGGTTAACCTGATTACAGCGATGGTTAATTTCTATATTTGCGTTAATTTCTATATTTGCGTGCTAATCATTTAATATTTAAAAACATCTATGTATATATGGATTTAATTACTCAAGTAAGAGAAAATATAAAATATAAGGTTTTTACTTTGTCCTTAATTTCATGATGCAATTATTTTATCGTTATCGATAAAATATATTTTCGTGAAAACTTGAAAAAAGAGCAAGCTTTATTCAATTTTTAAGCACTTCTTGGTTTGGAAAATATACAAAAGTGCAAAGTATTATCAATGACTGACGGAAATAATACAGCCAAATGGCAAGTGTTGCAACTGTCAGTGAGCGAAGTGAATTCCTTTTTATTACCAACCAGGAAAGCACGTCGCCCTCAGCCGACTGTTGCAGCTTTGAAGAAGCAGTTGACGTGAAATGTATCGGAAACGATGGACTGTGAAAGCATTGGGAATGGATTTACAATATAGCGGCAATGGGACCGGTTGGTGCAAACCTTTCAAAATGATCTGCATTTTCATCCTCTTCATGCTGTTGCACGGTAAGGATACGTCGAATTCTTAGATGAGATATCAAATGTTATTCAGTATATTTTAATAACTAATTATTTTTTTAAGAAGTCAGATAAATCACGATAAAATTAAAAAATCTATATAAAACATATATAAAAAAATCGGCATTAAAAAATTTTAATAATATTTTGCTACATCGAATTATGATATCTTATCACCGCTAGAAATGAAAATGATAGTAATTTATTCAATAAATCGCGATAAATTATTCGGTAATTTTGAAAAACTGATAATTTAACAAAAAATTACAGAAATAAGAAAATTCTGATTTAAAACTGAAAAAGAGCATTTATAATCTTTAAATTAAATAAAATACTTTATCTAACTAATATTTTCTAATAATTTTAATTATATATATATATATACACAATCTTTATTAATTAGAAAACTGTAGGTACATAGTAACTGGAGAAACTTCAAAAAAATATTCTTTATTAGACTTTATAATATAAAAGTGTGATGTATGTGAGTGTAGTCTTAAATTATTTTTCATATTTCATATCTTACAGACTTACATAGCGACTACATAGAAACTGTGGTACTATGCAATATAATTAAAAATTTTTAAATAAAGAATAAAAATGGAAATATTTTATAAGAGCATGATGTGAAAATAGATTTATTCAGATTACTCTCTTTTAAAATCTTCAAAAATGTTTAGAATTAAAATAAAATATATATATTCTAAGTTGGAAAGAGAAAAAGCGAAGTTTCTGAGTGCAAAAGATGGTAAGTAACGAACAGACATAATATAAGAATTTTATTTTATCTTATGTGAGGAAAACATGATTTGCACACAAAGTTGTAAAAAACAATGAATTTTATCCAAATTACTAATAATTTACCGTTTTACCGTAAGTATAATTGTCAGATTGAAACTGACGTAATTTTTATACATTTCTAGTCGCTATAGAAAAATCTATAAATTTCTGGCTATATAAATATAATATACATCATTAAAGATATTAATAAAACGAAATAAAAATTAAAATAAGAAGATTTGATCGCAAAAGTATATTTTAATTAACTATATTATTAAATTTTGGGTAAATAGTGATCTGTCAACGTAACATATACGATATACCACGCGGACACACTGTGTAATTTCAATAAAAATTCTACCTGTCAAAGAGCGAATACGCGTATCATACGAACAAAAAAAACACGTCATTGTAGAGTAGGAATGCGGAATAAGGGTTGAAAGATAACGGCGCATGCATATGTATTCATCTGTAGATCCACAAACGACGGTCGTACGAATCTGGGGAGAATATACACGAAGAATGACCTGGCGAATGTTGTTACGGTGGAATACAACAACGTTGTGTGATGTGTACAACGTTTTAAAAAGCGTATATTCGACAAGCATGCTCGTTCGCATGGAGTAGCTTTTACGTGCAGCACCGCGCGCGAATCCACACGCCACCATTACCGGAATTGCCATGAGCATATTTTTCCATTCGATAAACACCGTTGGGCAAACACAGCGAACGTTGTTGCGATGCTGCGATAACATTGGGAGAAATTTTTGTACGTTAAGGCGATGCGCGAGATCGGATCGATGTATCTATATGTTTCACGCAATATCATAAATTCTCCGTTCGACAGTTTGATATTTATTCAACATATGATGATTTGTAATAACAAAGTGTATGCCAGTATCGACAGCAAGTTTACAAGGCATCCTATATTTTGAGTTATATAAATTCGAACTAATCCAATTAGATAGGATAATAATGGTTAATTATATTAATTGTATACAATTAACAATATACAATACATGAACCTTTTTACTCAAATTTCCAAACTATTAATATATGCCATTATTCTTGATATAATTCATTGCTATTATATTTACTAATTATATGAAACATTTCATATAGGGTAAACCCGGTATATAAGCCGCACCTAAGGGAGATTTAATTTATCAAGTATATTTACCATATTTAAGGCAAATGAACCATACCAGTAAAAACTTCATACTTTCTATTACTATGAAAAAAATATTAGGAATTCGAAATATTAAGTTTTCAAAAAATAAACTTTTTGAAACCCTTACATTTTTGCCATATATCCCATAGGGGTGGGATATATGGCTACTCATAGGGGGAGGGGGGGGGATATGTATGGTTCATGAAAAATTTACAAATAATGCATATAAATAAGACGTAAAATGACACAATAACTTACAAAATGCGTTTATGAAGTTTTATTAAGGATTAAAAATGATAAATATGTATATGAAGTAATAAATAATAATTGATGATAAATATATATATGAAGTAATAAATAATAAAAATGTTAAATATATGTATATGAAGTAATAAATAATAATTACAATCTTCCTACATATATTAGAAGTGTTATGACAAGAGGTACATATTTCATGTAATGCGTTTATTGCATTTAGTGCACTGATTTCAATCTGCGCACTTTGTATGCTTTGGGCATAAATCCCGCCCGCTAAAAATACCGCATATCCTAAACAGGTGGAATATACAAGACAACAAAGATAACAATGGACATAAAAGCAAAGCACTTGTATTTTGCTATACAACATGCTTTTGTATAGCATACTATTCCTCTACACGTATGTATTACGAAATAACCACTAGGTCTTTTACACGCCCTACAGTAATCATTTTATGTAGATTGTAATTTATGATGGCGCTACTTGTTACAGTGACAAATCGATTCAACTCACAATAATTTCATTAATATTAACAGTAAGAAGCTGAAATTATAACTCAATATTAATATAACATAAAGGCATGTAACAGAGTAGTTGCGAGAAAATTACCTCCACTCCTTCTATTTTTTCTGACTTCTGCGGCGTAAATCCCAGTGCGGCGTATTTGCTGAGTTTACTCTATGTCTCAAAAGATTACGACGCGACATAGTGTGTACGAAACCAGCGAATTTCATGAGCGTGACTTTACGAATAGAGAAAAGCATCGCAACGTCGTATTTCCGTGAAAAAGAGTAAAGATCTTGCCGCAAGCGCGCCTTCAAACTCAGCTTGAAGGTGCAAGCTGCGTTATTTAGTCGTGAGCCATAAACACGGATGCAGTGGTGTCGTCGACGTAATATCGTGCCAGAGACAATCTGTTTGAAAAGGTGCCTTTACAACCACGCTCTCCGGTCCGACTGTCATTAGACCGCAACTATACTCGCATCACAGCATGATTTCTTCCCGAGTCTCGCGCAACTGATTTTATTTATTACAAGGCGCATCATTTATGGCCAAGCTACTTTTATTAAAGCGAATCCAGGGGATTTTAATCGTAGTTGAACATAGTTAATAATTGATTTAATAACGCGCAAAGAATGTTACGAAAATGGTTGTATATAAAATAATTGCACTTTGATAGTCTTCTTGTATACGTAATATATTTGTATATTTCAAAATTGTACACCTTTGTGTAACGGATAACTTTTTATTAAATAGTACACTACGGAGTATTAGATTCATCACTCCGGCTACTATTCACATCTCCCTCGGTTCTTTTACGTTTTGTCGGCGTTTATGCGCTTTATCATGCATCATCTACTATAGCGTACTTTGCGTAGTCTGACACGTATATTCGCTCCGCAGATATGACATGAGAGTATAATAATGTGACGTTCACAACACCTTATTTTATGCAAATAAAGTGACGTTTTATGGACAACCAAAAGCAAATATAAAGATAAATTGACTCTTTTTGCTTGTATTTTTCTTTAAATAAAATAGACTAGTAGTATATTATTTAATAAAAAGTTGAAATCCGTTTACAAAGATATACAATTTTGAAACATACAGATATATTACATAGACTTACAAGAAGATTATCAAAATGCAATTATTTTATATACAACTATTGCGTAACATTCTTTGCGCGTTATTAGATTAATATTACAGCAAGTAAAAAATATATAAAATTTGAATAATAATAATTCGCTCTTCTACACATCCCTAATATTTTTCTTCCATTTTGCATAATTATTTCCATATTAAAAAAAAATTGGTCATTTAATGCACCAAAATAATGTCATATAGAGCAACATCTAATCCAACAAATTTTTTAGATGTAATTATATGCGTTCTATCATACCGCCATGTAATTTCCGTTACGATGTAAGTAATGTCTACAAAAACGTATATGTATGTTACAGAGTGGCTCAGTCAACATACATATCGATTCCTTGATACGCTTTGCGCCCGCAATTTTCAATCAGCTCGGCTGAATGATCGCGGCTGAGTAACATACAGCTACCATACGTATCCATTAGGAAATTGAAAAACGTAGATGTTCCCCGTCGTCCGATGGCACGCGTCTCGAAATGATAAAAAGGACTGGCGGAGCAAATACTGGCAAAGCAATGACGTGCACATGAACGTGTGCGTGAGCTCGTGCGTATTTATATGCCATATAAATATTATATATCGGAAATAAAAAGGGCTTACCGATGTTTCTAAAAGTGCAATAGTCAGAAAATTTCCATTTAATGTAGAATATAATATCAATATAATATACGAACTATTATATTTTCAGTATGGTGATAATACTGTATCGTTTCCTTACTTAAAAGTTACACTAACTAAAGATGTAATTTTTGAGTTATTATCTAATTGATGAATAATTAGGTAAAGATTATTCTATCAGTCGTCAAAAGTAAACTAATTTAACTTTACATTCCATCCGCTAAATAGCATTAGTATCATTCTTAAAGTTTTCGAAGAGATCATAAATATCTTCTACAAGAGTGACACCAAGAGTGACACATTTTGAGTTGTGTCGTTTTTTGTAAATAAAAAGTCTTCCACAGAGAACATTCAGAGTTGAGACAGTTTTGATGACTAAAGTTTGAAGAAAAAGTTTGTTTTATTTTCAGTGTAATCAGTTTAGCTGATCAAGGTAAATATAAACTGTTAATGATATTTATATAACTTTTAAATTATTCCAGATTTATTATAATTTTATAGGATATTAAAAACTCAAAAAGAATGACTCTTTAAAAATTGTGAAACGAAAAACATAAAAATGATATTTGATCATGTTTCTAAAAATCTGTTTGCCGATATTATTTGATTAGTCAGTAATTTTCGGTTAAGTCGAAGAACGCAAAAAATTTTTTCTTTTTCCTGGAAAACTGAATTTTTTAAATAGTGTCACTTTTGAAGTAAGAAAACGATATTATGTTTTAATATCTTTTATATTAAATGGCAATTTTCTGACTATTGCGCTGACTATTGCATCGATTTTTAGAAATCTCAATATCGTACCTACTATCTAAATCTGAATCAGTGGATAGTCACTAATTATCGAGTGGCATACTTGGCACTGATAATCAGTGAAGTTCAATTAAAAAAGGAAGAATGTTTGAGCATTATGTAACTAAAATACTTATATTTGCATGTTAATTTCAATTTTCTAATACCATATTCATTGAATTTATGCATTAAAACAAGATTGGTTAGATCACATAATAAAGATCAGCTTAGGGATCTTACATTTCATTCACTGATTACCAGTGGCATACTTGGCACTGATATCAGTGATTATCCATTGATTCAGATTTAGAGAGTACTATTCCCGATTCTACAAATCGTGGCACATCCAAAACGATAAAGTTTCTTTCAAGACTAAGACTTCTTCTGACTTGGCTTAAAGATTTGTATTTATCGTGTCATCGTATCGTCAAAGTTACAGACGTTAATTACGATCAGAGGTGCTCCTTGTAAGCAGCTGAGTCGGCCACCATTTAATACGATTAGCCTTAATTTATACATAAGACCGCGATTAAGTATACCAGACGTAATTTGTAAAATTCGATACTACGCGGCCTTTCACGTTTACTCGAGATTGATGTTTTATTCAAACGATGCTGCTTAAGATCGACAACCGTTTCGTCGTGGCTCGTAATTTTGTATTCGGCTTCAATATTTGCGTCGCAGGATTAAGTTTAACTAACGACGCGACATTTCCATCTAGGTATAAAATGCTTGCTTCAACAAGTTTGCAACGTTCCGATTTCTCTTTGATACGAGTTTAGGAATGTTATATGATGCAACACACAAATATACAGACTTGAGCTTACTCCTGAAGATACACGATTACATTTGAACGCATCTAACGAATTTCAAATTGCATATATGCATTTGCGAATACAATACATTGCAAATAAAATAATTATGGCATCGAAATTGGCGAGTTGATAAGTATGCAATGTTTAGGAACGTCAATAGTAGAAAGAAAATAGAGATAAATGGATTGGTTCTCATTTGAATTTCAGTCGAATCAATACATCAAAATTTCATCTTGCGATATTTTATAAAAGAGGTAATAGAGCAATAAAAAATAATAATTACACTCGCTAAATAAGTATCCATCAAGAAAGAAACTTCTTGAAACACCTGTGCTCGAGTATCTACCGAAGATAAATCAACATTAACTGCCAATTGAATCGAGTCTCTTATAAGAAGTGGCTATAACTTTATATTGTCTAGTAGTTTCTAAGTTAATATTGGATTAACCATATATCGTAAAGATAATTTAAAGTTTCCAGCTAGCAAATTAGTTTCAAGTGCACAGTATCGACATTTAAACAATTTTGATGTGACTACACTGAAAGAGCAATTTTGTTGAAGTATATAAAAATTTGATTAGATACAGATTTGAAAATAATTTTATGGGACCATCAAAATAATTTTACAGGAATCTTAAGCATGATGAGCAATGCTCTGCAGAATATTTTGATATTCTAGCAACCAATTTTATCGTCCTATCTAATTGTTTTGATAGTCCAGCAAAATTATTTTTCAGATCTGTATCTAGCTAAATTTTTAGATTCTTCAGGAAAATTGCTCTCTTTCAGTGTAATATTTTTAATAATAATCCAATAAGCTTACTAAAGTTCTCTAAATAAATTTATAAATTATAAATGTATAAATATAAATATATATATAAAATTCCTTCTAGAATGATTATTGTTAATAATTCTACTGTCGATAGTGAAGAAAGGATCTTAGAGCCATCGCCATCATTGATCCTAGAAAAAGTCGTTACTTTAACGGATTATCGAGCATCGTCGCGCTTATCGTAAAAGGACCAAATCCCCGAGCTTCGTCGGCGCCACGATCGCTCAATGTGCTTTTTTTTACTTCTTCCGAAATCTCGATCCGATCAGTTCATTCCAAAGTAACGCCTTCGATAAGATTCTTACAAGTAGGTGTTCCGGTAAGAAAAGAGCGACGGAAAGAGAAGGAGGAAGAAAACTTTCGCTGGCGATATTGGTATTCAGAAACGCAAACTTTTATTCGCGAGGCGCTCACGAAGTCCGCGAGTATTGGATATGCATTTCGATAACTCTGTCATCGGTACACCGAACAGAGGATATTGCAATTTTACAATTGATACAAACAATAGAATCCAACTTGGCGATTAATGGCGAATAAACTCGAAGGAAATTCGCCGTATTGTAAGCTAACCGAGTCGGGCGGACAAAGAGCTCTTTTTCTCCATGCTATTAAATTTTCCGAGTTCTCCCGCAAAGCACCTCATTACAAAGCCTTAAAAGACGAATTTTTCTTTCGAAATACTTAATTAATTAAGAACGCCACCCTAAATTCGACGTCGTTATTTAACTCGTGTACGATCGAACCGTAATCGATCCACTTCTATCTGTGAGCCGCAATGTTGCCCATTAAAAATTTGCTGTTCGATTTTTAATTCAAGCACAAACGCGACACGTGTACAAATAAATTTTCTGGATAGACAACACTATGAAATTTGAATCAAAAGATTTATATTGCTTTCGACAATAAATCTTATTATTATAAAATTGAAAAGTCTTATTGAATAAAAGAAAATTAACGTTTGATCAGCTTGTGCTGGCTCTTATAGAGCCACTTCACAGTTTTTGATTTATTATCATTAAAACCTAAATTTTGTTAATTGTTTAAAATTGAAGAGCCCACGGATTAAGGGTCATCAATTTTCGCGTTAATAAGATATTTTCGGCAAAGTGGATTGCTTTACTGCTTGGGAAGACGGATTATGCTTTAAGGTGCCTAATTAATTGGCTCGCTCGTTAATTAAACGTACCAATTTAGTTCCACCACGCGCCTTCCGCAAATGACCAAATTGTGGACATCACCTCGATGGCGACATGTAAATTAATCATCTCACGGGAAGTTGCCATCATCTGCAAATAACTAAATCGACAAGTTCAAATAAAGCAAATATGCAATGGTCGAGTTTAAACGTTTGAACAGATCTCATGAATAAGTAATAATTCGCGTCTTATATTGTTCATTCTTGAAACGAAGTTGGACTCCCGGAACTTCTTACGTTTAACGCCCGAATTAACTAAATTTCTTTGACACGCAGAAAACTGACCATTGCAGGTTGCGCTACATTAATCATTTCGCAAACTGTAAAGCGTGATGAAGGCACTTGGCACGTTTACACAGGTTACGTTTGCAGTGAGTAACTCTCGGCAGCTAGGGATAACTACAACGTAATACGTCCGCTTACAGCGGTTAACCGAAGGTAAAGGGAATTCCTAGACCTCGCGGGCGAGTAAACGGTCTTTGATTTATGGTACGGCTAATAGATTTTCCGTCAGAGTGAAAATTCATCAATTCACAGTAACCACGGTTAACGCAGATCGATATCTGTTACGCGATATCACTAGCGGATCCGCCAAGCAAATATTTTTGTTTCCACCTTGTCAGGCGTTTTTCAAAAAGTCCTCCCGGCCAGAGCAAGCGCTCACATAGATCAGACCGAGAATAACGTTGCACGCGCAATATCCACCGATCGCGTCATGATATATCAAAGCGCAATTTACGACGCTGCTATATCGCCAATATCAAACGAGCTTTTTCTCCTCTCTTCTCTCGTGGCGGGGTGACTGGGAAATATGGTTGCGTTCCGCCAACGAATCCGAAATTTATAACAGGATCAACCGTGCAAACCGATGACGGTCTCGGATCGTAACATCCTTCATCGAGGGCATATAAAGGCGGTAGGATCACCAGCCAAGAAGAGTATGTGTGTATGTGTGTATGCTCGCTAAGAGAAAAGTGAATAATTCACGTCTACAATTCTACGGAGCTTTTCGCGCTCAACAAGTGAAAGAACGCTGTGCCATAAAACGATAAAGCATTCTTACATACTTACGAAAAAATTGCTACTATAATTGTAATCGACTAAGCCTGAGAAAATTTGTTGCAATTGGAGCGTTGTATTATAAACTATTGTACACAGACATGATTTATACGAATAATTTTGCAACGAGTTGATATGAATATTTCATACAAGTGGATAAATAGAAACTTAAGATATTGGCATTTGTAAAAAAAGGTACATCACTTTGACGTATTTTAGCAAAAATGTTTCACACTTCGGTTAATCGACCAGCTTCAAAGGAACGAATGAAAAATATTGAGGAAAGGAAAGAATTCATCGTTTATGCGGTATATGAACTACTGTTCCATTAGTCTCTATAATGAGACCACGTTTCTAGAAAGAAGGAAAGAAAGTCGATTTTCTCTCGACTCAATCGTATTTCTCTTCTTTTCGATATCAATATTTCCGATTGCTTCAGAACATCGTAAAATCATTCGGCTTATAAGAAATCTTTGCATCTTATTTCTCTAAAACGCGGGATTCTTACATACAATTTACACACGGGCGATGTCTCATCCTGAGCGGATTGTAATGTAAACTACAACTTGCGCACTACTTGTGCCTTATTTTATCTTTTTAGATATAAAATAAAATAAATTAAAAAACATTTAATGTATTAAATATTTTATATATTAAAATTTTTATTCTTTTTAAATATTAATGAATAAAAATTATTTTCATGTGTATACTTTGCACAAATTCTAACAAACTGACAGCGGAGATTTACGCGATCGATCCTTATTCACATTATTCATGAAATAATATATGAACGGTAGAGCGATATAACGTGAATATGAGAGCAAAAAGAACTGAACTGTGTGTGTGTGTGTGTGTGTGTGTGTGTGTGTGTGTGTGTGCGCGCGTGTGCGTGTGCGTGTGCGTGTGCGTGTGTGTGTGTGTGTGTGTGAGAGGAAAGAAGCAATTTAGTGGAATATTAGCAAACGTCTGGTAAATTCTCTCTGACATTCATCATTTTGCATAAAGTAAATTTGTCGATGCATTTACTAATATGAACAAGCCTCATTTTGCCATATGCCTCATCCGTAGAAATTTTTTGATGGCAGAAAAACAGGCGATGTGGAAAGTAAACCGAATCGATCGATAAGTAGAGGAAACGAAGGTAGTTCATCTCGATATGCGTTTCTTTATTACGCTGTGGGGCTGATACGAGTAGACACAGGAAAGGAAAATTTGCATCCCAAAGAGTTTACATTGGGAATACGAACGCTCGGTGCAATATTTTCCGAGGAAACGGTTCTGCATCGTCGGTCGCGTCATTCGACGAAAATCGACGTAGCGCATATATAGGTTATTCAGAAATCGCCCGACTTTAAAAAAATTCTTCTGAGAAGTGGAAACGATATAAAACCGCATTTAGCGCTAACTACGCGATCCCTTTATGAACCATTCTCGAAAATAAGAGCTTCCAAGTTAAAAGAAGCGGAAAGTTGTGAGAGCCAAATTACATTTCAGCGACACTTCTCGAAGTTCGTCCTGCAATACATTGAATGTATATAAAATAATATGGAAAGAATCTTCTTATATATCTGCGCACGCTTGCCCATTTAATTAAATAGCAAAGCTTTTAAGAGGTTTATAAGTTAAAATTACCGACACTCTATCACGACGACACGTCTACTGTTGTCAGCAATTTTCTTCGGCACTTCTATCCACACTATGTACCACTTCATGGTTCGCGATAATAAAAACTTTGTTTCGACTTTCTAATAGCTCGTCGAAATAATAATTTATTCATGTCACATTGTATTACATAAACTAGCTGTTATTACGAACATTCTGCGACAACTCGACACGGCTACGTCTCGCGAATTTTATGCGAATCAACTCGATATTTACAATTTGGTGAATGGTAAATATGACAGATAATCAAACTGTCGGTAAAATAAGCCCTCTACCTCAGTTAAAAAAACATGAACATTTCGATGGAAAATCGCAATAAGAATACGCACGGTTTTTCAAATTATTCCAATATTATTTCAAACATTTTTTTAATATTATTTCAAAATTGAGCGTTTTTCACATAGATATAAAATCAACAAGCATAAACAGAGTTTCAAGTTAATAAATAATATAAATGGATAAGAATACAATTATTATAAGGACTCTCGAAATTTAAAAAATTCACAAAAGAATTAGGGAAATGAGAGAACGGCGCAGTATTTGGTGCGCAAATATTCAAAGAATTTAGATTTAGTAGGTAAATTATATATATTTGATTTGCTGTTACAAATTCGAATTTGTAACAAATCAAATATATAATTCACTTATAAATTTTAACTCTTTGAATCTTTGCGCACGAAATATCGCACTGTACATTTGCCTAATTTTTTATTAATAAATGAATAGGTTATGAAAGATTAAGACAAAATAAGAGAGATAATAGGAATAAATACAATAAAATTCATAGTAAAGATATATTACATACATAAATTAATTGTAATATCAAATGTAATAGTAAAATATTTCTTTCTATCTATTTGTGCTTTTTCTCTTTTTCAATTTATACTTGCAACATATTAAATGTGTTTCGAAATTTCATGCTAAAAGATTATTTGGAGAAAGAATAGAAGGGAAAATAAAATAATACATTTAAATATTTCTTCATATTTTTTTGTTCTTCACTTCTCTTTCTATTTGTGTTATAACATATTAAATGTATTTTTAAGATTTTATTCTAAAAGAATATTTGAAAAAGCAAAAGCAGGAGAAATAACATAACATTTAAATATTTCTTCCTATTTATATTTCTTCCTTTTTTTGTTTTTTTACTCTTTTTCTATTTATACTTATAATATATTAAATGTAATTTTGAATTTTGTTTTAATGTATTTTAATATTTGAAAAAATATTTTTAAAAAGAAAAGAACAGAAAATAGATGACGCATTTAAGTATTAACAACTTTTCTCATATTATACATAATAATAGTTTTTTTTCCGTAATAATAAATTTTATTTTAAGTACACATAAAAAATATTTTGTTCCAATCTTCATATTTCGCCAGCTGTGAAAAAAACACTATGAAGAAAATTAAATTATACTTAAACGCTTTATATTATATCTCAATTCTTATAATTTCATTTTTACAACGTATTTTTCTCTCATTTCTCTTTTCTTTAAACTGTTAACTCAAGAATTTAATTCATTATAATAAACTTGATACTCTTTGCAATTCTTTATTATTCTTAACATGTCAAATTCTCATAATCTTCTCAAATGCATTTTTTGACAATTCTACCAGTGTAATGTTTCGAAATTATGAAATATTGATTTTAATCTATAACATATGTGTATATACGAGTATATGTTATAGATTAAATCTATAATATCATTTATAACATATCTATAATATAGATTAATGTATACATATATGTACATATCTGTTATACATACATACACCTGATAAAATTTTTACAGATTCGATATCTCAATGAAATAAAATAAAAGATTATTTGACTCACCAACACAATGCGCAGCAGCGGAGTTGTAAATTGCGTTGAATTCTGTAACAGACAAAAAATATTCATGTTATCATAATCAAAAAATGTGAAAGAAATTAATATTCTAAAAAAATGATTATTGCTTGAACTTAACCTTTTATTCTCTTTTTTTTATAAATAAATACTTTTTCAAAAAGATAATTGTGTATAATTATAAAAAATGTTTTTGTATAAGTAGTTTTTTAATAAAATTGTAAAAATAAACATCTTTTCTTCCAATTTTTATTTCAAAAAATTATTCGAAAAGACAATCTAAATAGAAATTAATATATTTATATTATAAATAAATAATATATAAATAATATTATATAAATATAAAATTGCGTACTCTACGGTTGCTCCGCCGTCACCCGATGCCTTCCAGGCCTCTTGTTCCACTCATTGTCAGGTTCTTCAGTTGCAGTCACACAATACGACACTCGCGAGAATATGACTTAATTACAATCGCGCGGCATTTTAAACGGCATCGACATTAATTATATATGACATGAAATCCCGCGAAATACGCAAAATTTAATAAATTACTTTTACCAATAGACCGCATCAAAATAGCTAACAAGACATTGGACGCATGAAATGATTCGCGGCACAATTTGTTGATTGGGCGTTAATGTGCTAACGATAATGATAATGACACTGTGACTTTACAAAGAACAATATGTCATAATAAACATCAAGTCGTACATCAACCGAATTCCTATTTCTTCGAAATATTTAACGCGTTCTTCAAAATAAATGTATTAATTTATATTATCTATGATTTTGACGTTACTATTAAATAATCTACATATTTTATGGCCTACCTTGGCGTTACTTGAATTATTTAACCAGAAGAATTCTATATTATCCCATGTTCTTAATACAAAACCACTAAACAAATTACAGCAAAAAACTCGAAGCGCGGTATAGGAATAGACCAGTAAAAGCATGATCGCTAAAGAGATACCTTTTGCTCGGAATATCGTAGCGAAACTAGATATAATTTGCAATTTCCGTTTTCTTTTTCTACAATCGTTATCTTAAACAATTATTACTTTGAATAAATCGCGGAAGATATCTGCGTGGGTGAATAGTAATCACTGTGATACTTTCACTGTGATAAGAATCGCTTGATCTTTGCTTGTCGCAATAACGTTTCGAGAAGTAATATCATAAAAAAGTAACGATACACGGAGCGGCTCGGTGTCGTATCTTGTCTATCTCGTCTGTCGGCGTGCGAGTGGTAAGGGCTACCGCACACAAAATTTCGTAACAGTGATCGTAAACTTAAGCCGATGAGCCAATCAGGATATTGCTTTAGGTCTATGTAATCTGACGGAAATTGAAATAACAGTAAACTTATCTATAACCTTGCAATAAGGCGAATTTCAACCGGCTGAATCTCACTTTATAGATAAGTTTATTGCTATTTCTATTTCCGTTAGATTACGTAGATCTAAAGCAGTATCCTGATTGACTCATTGGCTTAAGTTTACGTCTTACGGTCACTGTTACAGAAATTTTATTTGCGGCAGCCCTAAAGGCCAAGGCACATACCTTCCGTAACAGTAACCAAGATGTACTGTAAGAATCAGTCAATCGTAATCGAAAATTCTTTTGAACTTTTAATTCTAATTGACTGATTCTTACGGTACGTCTTATGATTACTGTTACGAAACGTGTGTGCCATGGCCTTTACACTGTAAACTGACGCTACATGTGAGCGCCGCGCAACACCACCCTCTCTTCAAGACTGAGTTTTTTACTTTTTCGAAATAAACCGTATTCGTAAAATCGCAACTAGTTTGCTCGAGTCTCGTTACGCGAATAATAACAAAGTAAAACGTGATGTGGAACGCGTAAACACAGCAGAATACTGTGAATTGTAGATCACAAAAAAATTCCGTGTTCCTGTACGTCCTATGTAATAATAAACGTATGTATGTATACGTATTATAAAATAAAAGCGTAATATGTATGACTGCGTTCACTCGAAACTTCTCTTCGGTGCATCTAGGTGCACCTATTATTTTATTCTTGTTCACTGAATGTCAAACAAGGCTAAAATGATATCTACAGATACACCTGGGAAATTTTTGAACGCAGCTTATAATATATTCCAACAAATATATTTTGTAAAAAATTTTTAACAAAATACAAGTACTGTTATTCGTTTTCGTTTGTCCACAATGAATGTTTCCACACATAATATCCTGTGATTATTGTAATATTTTAATAGCACAATCTACCAATTATGTATATATAATTAAAATTGAAAATTGTAATACGAGAATATTGAAATTATAATTAACTTTGTCAAATGCGTTATCACACTTTGTTTTATCGACTCGCAATATTGTTTTAACGTCATTTAAGATGACAATTAATTTGGTTTAATTGTAAATTTCTTTTGAAAACAGAAATTTGGTTCAAAATTGGTCGGCTTGTCAAATTATTTGCTATAATATATTATACACACTATATATTATATTATATATTTGCTAAAATTTTCTAAATAAAAATTGGAGAATAAAATCAATTGAATAATAAAAATGATTATTATTGCTCTACGAAAATCAGAGTAACGTATGATAGAACATGCAAGGAATGAATTATTCTATTAAAATTTTTTTAAATGTAGTTAGATATAGATTTGAAAACAATATTTTGTTGGATCATCAAAATAATTATGTAGGAAACTCAAGCAAAATGAGTAATGCTGCAAAAATTTTGAACATTTTAGCAATCAGCGTAAGCATTCTATATAATTATTTTGATGGTCCAATAAAAATATTTTTAGATCTCTAGCTAAATTTTTAGATACTTCAATAAAAATCATTCCTTCCGCGCGCGCGTAATATTATTTTTGTAATGCAGAAAAGCTATTGTGACTTAAATATTTTCATGTTTCAATTTTCCATTTTATTTAATTTGCAAAATTTGCATTAAAATATTGGACAATTCTAGAATATTATACATAGAAATATTGTAACATTTATTGAAACATATAAATAAGTTCTAATGTCGCATATTTTTATATGTGCAATATAAACAAGTACACAGACACGGTTTCGCATCGGAGTTGCATTATTCCCGATAAAAAAAAAATCAAATCATCATCGAATCAAAAAGCTAATCATATAACTATACAGCATGCGGCATGAATACCGGCGTTCTTAATTAGTACTTTATACTGTGTCATATTGTAGAAATGCTGATAATATCTATTAGAGACGCTAAAAGGGAAATGCAGATGCACATTGTTGCGTCCAATGAAGAACCACTCCATTCATTTACCTTTCTGATGAGGAAATCGCGAAGAAATTTCGTCCTTTTCTCTCACCATCCCTTCCGTTCTCTGTCCCTGCATGCTATTCCGTCTAATTAAATCGGAACTCCTTTGAGAGCTTAAGCGTAACGTTTCCAGTTTTACCTCGAACCATTTGCTTCTCTGTTATTTAGTGTCCTACTTCTTTGATGACGGCAATTTTACTTACGAACCGGATTATATAGCCGCGAAAGCTGGCTACTCCCTATCTCTATTTTAAAAACAAGTGTCAATAATATCAAAATAGCACAATTACATATGTATATAATAGATCTGTTTTTTATTGCTGCACTCTCTGAATTGGTGCACACGGTGCAATAAGTTGAAGTGAAACAACCGTATATTTGTTTCGTTTCAACTTATTGCATCGTGTGCACCAGTTCAGAGAGTGCAGCAATAAAAAAACAGATCTAATTTGTAACGGCTAAAGTCATGATCAAATTACTTCATTTGTTAAAAATCTGATTTCTTACTATTATCATAGAAAATAAGAAAATGAAGTGTGTGATATTTAAATAATTAATAATTCAAAGATTTCAAAGACTTTAAATTATTTAAAGACTTAAATTATTTAAAGACTTACATATATTATAATTTTTATGATCTTATTCATTTTATATTACTATATTTTGATCAAAAGACAGATAAAGAATGGAGGAAATCTACTAAGGATGGAGGAATTTACTACTATAATTCATGAAAATTATTATTGCTCTTTTATGGAGCTCTTTTATGTTTTTAGATTAATTTAAGTAACGTGAAAAGCTGTGATGTATAGACTATTTATTATATATTAATAATTTAAAACTTAAAATAGAAATTTACTACTTAGCAGTGTGTTAAATATTTTGAGGAAACAGCAATTCGATTAACACGTGGTCTTGAGGTCTGTTATTGCGGTATACAGCACACTGTTATTTGTACAAGGTCCCTGTGCTACTATTAAGGAGAGAGCTATTTCGTGTATCACATAGCATTATTATCTTATAAAACGTGAATCCTATGAATAATTATCATGTTTATCCAAACATAATTTGCATAATCTATCCATTTAAATAATAATCTATGCGATTACTTATTACTAAAATAATAACCGTAGATGGATATAATTATGCACAACGAATAAATTACGTGAAATTTTCCAATTGATAATTGTAGATTATTATTTTAAAGGAAACTGGAAATTATAAAAATTATAATTCCACTACGATATATCGCAGTAATTATCTCTTTAATGATGCTTCTATTGTACTATTTCTCACATCACGTTCTGAGTTTTTGATTGTAATTAATTTACCTATGAAAAATGCAGAATAATATACACTATACAGGGTAGATCATTTTAATCAATATACTTGAATATCTCGAAAAGGAGAAGTTTTTTTCAAAAAATCTTTCAGACAAAAGTTTTATGGTTTCAAAATGGAAAGAAGATTACCTTAGTTTTAAGATGAAAAGAAGATTACTTTGGTTGACTTTCAGAAAACCTCATTAAGGTCATGACTCTGAGTGACTTCCAACTGTTGAACAGCACAGAAATTCTTCTACACGCCTCTAGACAAGGAAAGAGGTGGGGTGAAAGTGGCGTCGCGTGGAAGTCGTGCGCCTCTCAGCAGGGGGGAGGTGGGGTAAGAGTCGCTTCGCGTGGGAAATCGTGCGCCCCATAACAGGGGAAGAGGTAGGATGGAAGTCGCTTCGCATGGAAGTCGTGCGTCCCTCAGCTGGGGTGGGGAGGTGGCGTGAGAGTCGCTTCGCGTTGGAACTCGTACGCCCCTCAGCAGGGAGGGAGGTGGGGTTGAGAGTTGCTTTGTGTGGAAAGTCAAACGCTCTTAGACAAGAGTAGGTGGGGTGGAACTCGCTTCGCGTGAACAGTCGTAAAATATATTTTAAAGAAAATTTTTGTTTCATATGCAGTAGAAAGAGACATTATTTTTCAAACTTTTCTTCTTAATAACTTTGTAACGAGTAACGAGCGACGGCTAAAACCTATTGGAGGTTACTCAGAGTCATGACTTTGACAACATATGTCAAGATCAAGTTCATAGGAGAAGGCTCCCCTAATCGATATAATTACCCAATTTTATTTACTTAGGTTTAGAAAAGTTTAAATTTGTCAGGCAGTGTTATATATCATTCACACACCGACGCGACTTTATCAGACAAGTTGTGTTGCGAGTCGCTGCATATATCCGATGTTCTTATAATTATTTCCCTCTATCATTATTACACTGAAAAAAATTTTGTTCATTTTTGGTCCAATGAATGATCGTTAATCAATGTCCGACTTAATGTAGTTAATTCATTGATACAATAACTGGATTCATTTATACAACTATATATTCATTCTTGCAATGAATTCTAGTAATAAATAGTTTTATAATCTAAATCATATATATTATGAGAATTCATTGGACCAATTTTCATTATTTTTTCATAATTCAATGAATATTTTATTGTATTACGTACAGTTTTGATTCAATGTAGGATTCGCGAGTGTTGTGTTGTGTGATTGTATCTGCGACCAGAAATCTAATTTAAGAGGAGAAGGAGGAGATCTAGAAGGCAGCGGAGCAACCATAAAGTGAGTAATATTATTCATATATTATTTGTTTGTGCGGGTATTGAATGCTATCTATTTCTTTAAATTATTTACAAATAAAATTTAGAAAAAGAAATATTTCTTTTGGTGAGTTAATAAAAGATTAAAATTTCAATATACAACGAATACGTAACTTTAATTGGGGCGAAAACAGTAGCCCGTACGAAATGCAGTTTTTGAAAACTTTATTAATCAACACGACAGACAAGATACATATTTCGTTCGTACACGCGTGCAGAAAAGCAGCGTGGCAATTATTACTCTTTGTTTTATCTCTTCCGGTTGCATCGTCGTTGTGCCGCGCGAGTTGGAAGTTGCGGGGAAAATGAAAATGGATTGCGCTTTCTTTTTTTAGCGCAGGGTAAGCTATTCCGTTGATTCGAAAGGGCGGTGTTCGAAATGAAAATAGATCGATGAGCAAGACGAATATGCTTCGTTCTATCGATGAGTTCACCGGCTAACATGCACCGCGCACTGACAATGATGAGTTGGGTATTTCAAAGTACATGGTGAATATCTCGAAGAAAAAAGCAGGGAATTTCGTTAGAGAAGGTAATTTCCATCTAACGCTACTATCGCGAGAAATTGCCTGTCATTAGAAGTAGATTTATTTTTTAATTTGACAGCAAAGCTAAATACCGCAACAAAGCGTGTACCGTTTCGGTCGATTCGTAGGTGTGACGAAGACCATAATCATTATTGCTACTCTTTAAGAGAACCGCCAATTTTAATGCCATTCTGGCTTCGTTTATTTCAATTTTTCTTTTTTGTGTTAGATGTACAGTACAGAATATTGAAAATATGTTAAAAATAAAATGTTAATTTTAATTTAAAGACGTATAATAATTTTGCATGTCTCAAAAAGTCCACTGTATATCTTTAAGTTAAAATTACCATTTTATTTTTAACATATATAAATATAATACACAAATAATTGTAACAATATAAATAATATCAAAACAAATATTCACCGAAAACAAGAATAGCAATTTACAAGGAATTGGCACCTTTGGCAATTCTAGTGAAATACATTAGCTATTTTAATATATATTGTCTATAATAATTTTGTTTTTATTTCTGTCGATTTATTCAGAATTAAAAACATAAAAATCTGTTTGTGTTAGTAATTTTTTCTTATCGGATATAAGGTAAAGAACGATCTTTATAGATAATAATTAGAAAAATTTGCATTTATTAGCAATTTTATTTTTGAAAGCATTCCAAATTATCAGTGCATGTACACGGAGAGAATTATCTTTTAAAATTTTTTAATTCATGACTCTGAAAATATGGCAGTTATGGTACGATATTTTAAAGATTTTTATCGTCCACTTCAGTAAAATTAATCAAACTTATTTTATATTTTATTGTAGTTTTATTAATAAATGAGAGAAATTTACATTAAAAAAAAAATTCTTCGAAATACAATGTTGTCTCATAACTATCATATTTTTAGAGAGTAAACTCTAAGAAAAAATTTTCTCCGTATACGTGTACATGAAAAATATCATAGTTTCAAACATTATTTAATAATCTTATGTTCTATCTTTGGAAATTACATTTTACTGAAGAATGAATATATTCCATATATATAGGTACATATACCAAAGTTTAAAATAAATACAAGAGCGCGTTATTGTGTGTTGTATAAATTATATGTATATTGTACGTTGCACAATACAAGAATAATTATTACGTTTAATTCGCCTCGTTATTAGAGGCAACGTCTCAATGATCTATTCATGTGAACGCGGAACATCCTTGATAAGATTACCTCTTAGAACATTAAATGATAAAAAGAAAGAAACGCGAAAAAAAAAGAAAATATCTTATCTTGTGCAAATGTACAAAGAGAAGATCGTAATTAAAAGCAACATCGATTTCGGAACTCGACGAAATTTTTCACAGTTAAAGCAATTTCGTTTCCATGTACACAAAATGTCGTTAACATAGGTGAGTTCCTCTTCATACAGGTGCATTGTTGCGGCGTGGCATAAAACTGGCGCGGTGGTAACGGTGTTTCTCCGGAAAACGTGTTCTGAAAGGTATGCTCTAATGCCTCCATTAAACGAATTCATTGGACAAGTGCACGAGAACCGAGCTCCGGTCCGAGCTCGTTATAATGGCTGCCATGCCACATATAGATCGACGCCAGTCATCAGGACGAACGACAAAAATGCTATACCGCATATCACTCTCAGGACACAAAATACAACGAAAAAGTTCTCTCGACAGAGAGATTATTTTGTTGTATTTTTATGTCGCTGTTTTATTCTGATCGAAATGGAATTTTCTCGCTTTTGTAGTATCGATGTTAATTACGATCATTAACTCAATAACTGGGAAATTACAATATGCGACGTACAAATGATTCGCAACTACCTATATACTACATGACTCTTATCTGTAGTTCATATGCAATTTGTAGAGACTTTCTAATAGGGGATATCGCAATATATACGCATAAACATCGTCCTTTATATTTTGATAACATCGGTGTGAATAAATAATAAAATTATGGAAAATAAATTTCTCTTGACGCATGTTTCATTTTGTAAAAAAATTTAAGTTTTAATAAAGACCGCTATCCTCATATTAATACATATTTCGGAAAAGACATTAATTTTCCATCATGTTTCCTCGGCTTTTGTAAGATTAATGTTGGAGCTATGCCAAGCGCAGACAAAATCTCAGAACTGCGATCCAATCTTTTCTATGAATATGCAACTCTTAGGGAACGCTTTACTAAAACTTTTATGAAAAACGAGTTTTTCGCCTTAAAGAGAGAATGACGTTACATTAAACTACCTCTTATCTTTCTTCACATACAAATATATATTACAATATATTTAAAAATGATATTCACATATGAATCTTTTGGTGCATGTAGTTTCTAATAGGCATATGACGAAGTGAGATTTTCCATATATTTTTATTAAGGATGAACAGTCCTTTGATTTTAAAATATAAAAACCGTTTGTGATAATATCAGCGAGCAAAATTAAATTTTCTTCCGTGAGATGAAAGATGTAGTATGGAAACCGCGTTTGTCACAGCCATGATCCTTCAAGAATTTTGTAGCAACGTTACTGTAGCGTGATCACGAAGATGCTACTTTTCCATCTCATATTCTCCTTTTACGAGAGTATAGAAACGTATATCCTTGCGAAATGATTGACGCGATCTCACTTTACTTTCATCTTCGATCTTTCTTCCAAATTAATCATCGTAACGATGAAACTGGCGATATAGAAAATTGTTTTTCGATGAAGAGTAGAACGGCCATATTTTGCAGCAAACATCTTGAGATGTTTTTAAGTAGGTACCTATAACTCGAAAACATCCCGAATTTTTATTATAAGCTGTCATAATTAAAATTGAAAAGTAACACATTATTCGTGACGTCGTTATCATTACCTTTTTTCAGTAAATAGAGTCCTTACTTTTTTCTTTGATGGTAACATCGTTACATTTTTAAAGTGCTATATAGTAATGAATTCAACCGTTACTTTTATCGTTATTTTTTGTATTAAACTGTCAGAACTCTTTTAACAAGAAACGTGTCAGAATTTTGTTAAGTATATTAGAATTTTGAAAACGAGATGCTAAGGTTTCAGAGGTTATAAGTTTACTGCAATTTTCAAGCGATTTCTATTTGAAAGATTGTGATAATTGCGTCTAAAATTTTAATTATTCACGTCTCATCGTATATCGTTGAAAAAACAGATATTTTAAAGGAAAAAGATACGCGAGTAAATGAGATCCGAATATGATCATAAAGATAAGAGACATCGCCGTGATGCAAAAGATCCTTAAAAATTCAGTAGAAAGAGGGAATGCTGGTCGGTCAATCGATCTGTAAGTATCAAAGAAGTATTATAAAGATCGCTGAGGCGTTTCTTTATTCACGAATAGAAGAAGTAGAAAAAGTTCTTAATGAGGGGGGATGCCCGTTTTATTTCTTAGAAATAGATTCATTTGATATCTCGGAAAACTCCGAAACTTGATCGCGGTTCTTTTACGCGTTTATAAATGCAAAAGTGTGTGTGTGTTCAAACAACGATAATAATCATAATGAAAGAGGGAATTTAATTATTGAACATCATAAGAGCATTATTTAACTGTTAAGGTTAAATGATGCTCGTACGACGGTGGATTTTTATTAACATTTAAATGTCTTTCAAGTTGCCGATTACGAATCTAAAATTGGGGATTTTAGATTTAAATATATTGAAGGTTTTCTTGATCATTGATTACAAACCTAAAATCTTTTAGAAATTTAAAATAGCAGATCCGATGTGGCGGATCAAAAAGATATTCACTCAAATTTTATAAAGTAAATTTCACTTGTATCTTATAATAAATTTTTTTCTAACCCGGTTGGATCAGCGGTTGAGAAAATACTTGATTACTACCCTAACTTTAGGTAATTTTGCGCATAAGGTATTTCCAAGACGCAGAAGGGATCGAGAGCAAAAATTTCATATTAATATCAAACCCTCTGTCTTCAGAGGCTGTCTCAGCCGGCAACATCACCTCCACCGACGGTTTGATTCAATCAGGCACAGCTCTTTTCTAAATTACTCGCAGCGCTTCATGGCGCACAAAAAGCCGTACCTTCCTCGTTCAGACACGCTGAACGAGCTCTGGGTCAATAATCTTCGACCAACAAGCCTTCCTTCTTCCTCTCTCAAAGGATACACTTCTTTCTACCTTGCTTGAACCTTCGGCTTTTGGCTACATCACCACGACGTTTTGGCATTTTAGAAATATCGTTCATATTTTCGTAGAGTCTTGCCTGCTTTTAACGTGTTTATCTGATTCAAAGAATTTTCGATGTGACGTCGCATCACGGAGCTTTACGTTGAATAACACGCAACGGTAGACTTGAAAAATAGAAAAGGATCGGTATAATATTGTTTGGTGTCACGAGCTAAAAATTTTACGCAAAGCTTTATGTAAGCTTAAACAATAAATTTCATACTACACTGTCATATTATTGAAATGTAAGCAAGGTATAATAACGTTTTATTATGCAGGCAAATGTTCCGCTTGTCTTGTTTAACAAATCATTTGCCTGGTTTAGAATTCATCTCGCTGCATTAACAATAATATTGTAAAATGCAACGCGCGACAGATTGTTAGTTCGGAAACACGACAAGTTGTTTGCTCTGCGAGAGAATGTTGGAAATCTTGTTTTATCCCCCTCCCCTCCCAAAACTCCGGTCATTAAACACGCGATAATTCAAGCGGATAATTCACTCGTACGGCAATACCACCGAGTGCAATTCCACGCGTGTTGGAGCGTCCTTTCGCTACCGTCAAGCCGCGCCGCCTCCGACCCGACAAGAAGAAGCCGCCAGAATAATTCACCAAGCGCTCTCCACCTCGTGAAGTGTAATGTAGAATAATGTTTTACATTGCGGCTCGCCCACGTGCCGAGTCGAGACATGGGAATAAAATGAATTTTGCAGAGTAAGGACGCTCGCGCACTTCATCCATCATATGCCTTTTTGTCCTGCAAAAATAACGTAACACCAATAAATTGCATGTAGAAACGCGATATATTAACAACGATATAATCAACAAAAACAACATCAATATATGTTGTTGATATTCTTTTTCAATTAATTTTTCAGCATTTTAAAGCTCTTCATGCAGATCATGCGGTTAACATAAAAAACAAAATTTGAAATAATTCCAAAAACATCCATATTCCGTTAGAATTTAATTGTAATACATGTATGAATAAATTTGTCATCGCTAGTGAAAATTTATGACAACAATGAAAACCAATTAGAGAAATAAGTATCTGCTTGTTATTTTGCATTTATTTGCATTTATGTTATATGGAGAGAGAAGCTTATTTTGAAATTATTATATCTTAATTACTTTTCATTGATTTATACGTAAATTATAAATCCGTCACAAAAGTAATCAGTGTAGCAATATATTATACATTCCGAGAGGTAAATGCATACGTATATATGCAATGGATAATGGCATCGATAAAGACCATGTACCAAAGAGGCGAAACGTGAAGCAAATATCGATCAGCGTGCAAGAACACCCGACGATTTTCCACACGCCCGACACCGTATATTCTCTTTCTTATGTCTTCGCGTACTTCATCGCTTTTCCATCGATATCAACGCTTTCTTTTTGTCTATACTCGTTCCGCATTGCCCGACCGTGATGTGAGCGAAACTTTCAAAATCGCGAGTTAACTCTTTCGAGACAGTCTATCCAGAGGCATTAGGTTTTGCAAGATATTAAGTTGCTTTTTTATGTTTGTCATAATTAAAAAAAATGCGCGGGATAAAACTTTTGCTATTTCTACGTTGAACGATTTCTTGTATCTACATATGTATGTGTTGTTACCATGGCATGATAAAATTATAAAGTTTTGTGTCTCTGAAAATGTGTCAAATTTGTATAATACTTTCTGTTCTCATAAGAAATTTCTCATTCTATACTCGATGGAATATATAGGGGAAAGTTGGGGAACTGTGCGCAGCGGGTAATTGTGCGCATCCTGATTTGATATTTTTCCAATGGATGACGACATCACGGTGATGAAATTTTTACGCAGGAGGTAGTCCTCTTAAGATATAACTATAAAAGGTACAACGTAAATACGTTACTATCCAGAGAAATTCAAAAAAGTGAAATCACATCTTTTCTTGTTATTTGAGCATTCAGAAAATAAGGTGGTAAAACCGTATTTTTAATTTATTTGTTTAAAGTTGTATATGTTATTAAAGTATGTTATTATGTGCGTCTTTTGAGCTGTTATTTATTAAGTTTGGTTAAAAAATCTTGAAATAATCGTATTTCACATATCGAGTCAGGTCGCGGTGCGCAAGCGTTTTAAAATACGCACAATTACCCATCTTTTATATATTATATGACTAGTACTAATTTTTTCGTTTTCTTTGCATTATTATTTTATTTTGCCAAAGAATACAATTACTCGACGCACGAGAAATTTTTTCGCTTTTCCGTTTTTACCTTTTTGCTAAATACAACCTTATTGAATGAAAATCTGTTCAATATGAGGATACGTAATGATAGAAGAATGTTTAGTTTCTATTTCCATATTTATATCGCTTTGAACTTGGAAAACCATTCCAGGATATATAATATCCTATATATAGGAATAAATTTTCCTTAAGTGCGCACAATTCACCCACTTTCCCCTAATATGCCTCAGATTAATTATATCACATTTAACTCTTCACCGACAACATGAATTTTAACTCTTTTATCAACAATAGAGGTCTTCGAGGAATAGAGAAAATTTTTTTATTGCTCCGAATTATGTAAAAATCTGAAAAAATTCCGCTATACTTGTCAAAGCTTTAATAACGAACTCACTTTGATCATTATAGAATTCGGGTTGTATTAATTACTTCCTATTTTTTTACAGATTTAAATTTATCTACTAAAATTCACAATCAAAATGTGAATAAGACACCCCAATTATTGGCGGATTATAATAAATAGACCTCTACTATGCGAATATAATGATAAGAAGATAATATTTCCTCATTACCTTTACAAATTTAATACGGTATGTTAATAATATATGAATAAATTTTTCTTTAATTTCAGTTAAATTTTTTCTAAATGAAAATTTAATTTCAAACTTGCTAATATATCATAATGTTCTATTTAAAAAGGTATGAATGATTTTATTAAGACCGCAATATAAATACACAACAAATAAGAATATTAAAGCCTATGACGGTTGAAGCTAGATCTTTTAATGCTTTAAATAATTCAATGTGAATTATATTTATATATATATATATACACTATATATATATGCTATACATGCATATATACTATACTTCTAGTCATTCGAACTGCACGCCGAATTGGTTTTCCGAACTTATAAACACAATTAAACTACTGGAATAATATCACAAGTTAAAATTAAATTGACAAGCAAATTTTAATAATTTTGATGTTCAATCCGGTATCATATTAGAAATCATATTAGACTACAAATATGATATATATGCATGTACATATTAGGCTTTAATATTCTTACTTAAAGAGATAAGATATTTGTATATAATGTTATTAATGAAAATTATGAGAAATGATAATAATTATTTATAAATTTTATGACTCAGGAAAAGTCTTTCAAATTGATCAAAGAATAGCATTTATCTAGGACAAGCCTGTCCAATTTGAGCTCCGGAGTCAAAACGCAAAGCCAAATCGACGTAAAGAATTCAATGTGAATGAGATTTCGGGGACTATAAAATGTTGATACGCATCTAAATGACGGTTATCGACACTTTATAGTTTTTGAAATCTTACTCACATTGAATTTTTTTACGTCGATAGCTTTGTGTTTTAGCTCCGGAGGTCAAATTAGACAGGCTTGATCTGGAGGGGCATTTTTATATATGCACACTCTTGCTTTGAAAATGTTCGAAGTTACGCGAGAGAAATGAAATTATTTTATAACCACCCCGTTGTCTTCCGTGTCTTTTATCATAACTATATCCTACTTTGCCGTAGTATTCCCTAGTGACTCTGGGCACTGCCCTTTTCCTCATAAAACTAGGTTAAATCCAAACGGCCGCCCACTACGTTTAGCTAAAATAAAAAAGAAAGAAGCAGAGAAACGCAACGCAAATCGGCATATCTACATGCTCCATCAGGTCATTGCTTTTTATCTGTTCTTCGCGTGTTATTTCCTCCTCTTTTCGTAAAAACGTGCGAAGGATAATATTTCGACGGTAATATCTTGTTCATTGTAAATGAAGGAGAAAGGAGAAAATAACGTCGCAATTGCCATGGATAACGTTGCCGTTATTTTGCGCACAACAGAGTGCACGTAAGTCGTATCTACATATAAATGATTGTACAAAGTTTTAACATTGAAGTTTTGTACAAAGAGAGAATTATGAGAGCAAAAATACGCTATGTGATATGAATCTATACAGTTTGATGGCCGAAAATCGTGATCTACTTTGCGACTCTCTTCCATCAACCGCATTCGAGAAGCTACAGGAGCAGCAGGAACTGCCGCTTGAAATTTCGCCAAGCACCATTCACATCTCTCGCGATTCCGGGTGTCCTTAACAGCCGGATAAAATTCGCCGAGCCATGTAGAAAAGTTCGTACGATGTAAAACGCGAACCATCAGCCTGCCGTCGGTATTTTCAGCCAGAGAGAACCGAACGTAAGTGCGCGGTTTCGTAAACAGCCGACGCGCGTTGCAAGCAATTCTCGCACATTTATACCAGACTATTTGCATTTTACTGCCAGTACGACAGTAGCGAACTGCAGGAAATAGCGAAGAGCTGTAGACGATGTCGGTTGCTTTGAACGCTGTTGCAAGCAAGAACGACAACGAAAACGGTAACAGCAGTAATGACGGCGACAAAGATGACAATGACGAAGGCGACAACGAGAAGGGTGATGACGATGCATTACTGCACCGGTGCATGATCGATCTTAATATCGCAGTGTGCTTATTTGTAGACACTCGCACTCATGCAAAGGACAAACTAATAGAAACATCTAAATATATTCCAATGCGATCCAACATCGGACAATACCCTGATTCGGGGATTATAATAATATCCTTGAGGCTCGAATTCGAAGACGGTCGTAGCACGAAGACGAAATTAGATCGCCACTGGCGTTCGACATTGGAAAGAACGTATCGATTCTCGATGTGTTGTTGCTCTGGAGGAACTTTATTGAAACTGTATTTTGAGAAATCGTGAGAAGAATGGTTGAAATAGCTTCGCTACTTTTTCTTAAAAATTTTTTTTCTTTCTATTGGAGCAAGGTATCCATGGTATGTCGATAAAAAACAACTTTGAGAAAATAGAGTTTCATATACTTTTACGTGATTTTCCACAAGCAAAGGATATTTATGTCCTCAAATTAATGAAAAGCAATTTCCATTTCCAAAGACGTTTTAAAATGAAAGATCTGATTTAAAATGATCTAAATGATTCCAGTGCTTTAAAATAAGAAGATATCTAAATGATTTCTCCAATATGTCTTCCGTGCCAATATTACGCATAGCTTTACCTTGCTGAAAGTTTAATGAAATTCCATAGCGGAATAGCGTAGTGCAATTTCGCGCACACATTAATTGACAACGAACCAGTCTCTTCGTAATAATGTCACCCCTCATTCATCACTCGTACATATTTGTATTACATTAGCGTTACCCTGAAACAAGACTTACGAATTAAATGAATAGAAGAATACATCAGGAGAAAGAACTATTCGCGGGAAGAATTATTATACTAAGGTATTTAAAAATTTCGCTAAATACAGATCTGAAAATAATTTCACTGGACCATCAAAATAATTACGTAAGAATCTCAAGCAAATGATGAACAATGCTGCAAAAAATTTTAACATTCTAGCAACCAGCTCGAATTCTAATTATTTTAATGGTCTAACAAGATTCTTTTCAGATCTGTATCTAGCTAAATTTTTAGATACCTCGGCAAAACCATCTTTTCCATGTTACAATTCCGCGTATAGAATAAGATAATTATACGCTTGAAATGCGAACGTACTTGTACAACATTACACTCTTGCTATTTTACGTCATACAGTTGCTTGTGAACTCGATCTACGCATCTCACGAGCATTGACTTGAAAAATTTCAAAATCTCTGACAAAGCGTTCTGACAAAATCCCTCCTCCCGTTTCACAAATCAAAAATTCTATTATGTTTGCCACGTATGCGGCACCGCGCCATCGTGGGAGTAACTCGAGCGTATTTTACGGAGGAAAAGAGCCGATATTCACCATGTCACTGAGGTAGAATCGCGCGAGACTCGCAAGTGGCATTCACTTGCGATGCATTCTTCTCATGCACCTAGACTCTCGGGCTCGCGGCGAGCCCTAAAATGCACTGTCGGGGTGGAAGAGAAAGGGGATGCATCCATCAACCTCAATCGTCGACGTCTGTTTTCAGAGAATTTCTGCTGTACTTTTCGAAGTTTTCGACGTATGTACGTACATACATCCCGGACATTCTCGTATCCTTACCTTGAGACCTTTCACGACTTTTCTGTCTAGCCGCACTTTTCCCTGCCGGCACGATAGAAGAAGGAACGTTATTCCCGAGCGGCCCGCCAAGTCGTTCAACGACTTCTTCCAACGACAGTTTCTTCTTTCTCGATAATCTTTCATGATATAGCCTACCAAGTAGTTCACATATCTTCTCTAGTCGACTATATGCAATCCATTTAAGTTTCGCGAACAATACTAAAGTAATCCTGTACTCTAGAACGATTAAAGTGTATATTTTTTAAATCTCATATCACAATAATTTAACCTCTTTGCCTTACTCCTCTTTAACCAATTTTTTTTAAATTCTAAACAGTCTTTGATACATTACTTTAAAATATTTTAAAAAGTTAATCTAGTGATATGATTGAAATAAAATAAAATATCTACTAATGATATGACATATGTTGCAATAACTTAGTTAATTTCATTTCATTTATTAATTTTTTGTTATTAAAGCTAATAGATATTTATGATATAAGGTATAAGGTTATATATTATTATACTCATCCATATAGTTGCTATAAGCTTCATAATCTTTTTTAAACGTCTTGAAAGGACATTTTCTCCCAGTTCGTCGCAGAACATTCGATGTACGTTTTGCTAACATTTTCGTAGATGACGTTCTATTGTACCCGAAGCTGCACATCTCTGGCTTCTCCATTTTGCCTTTCGCTTCTTGCTTCTTTTTTCAACCATCCCTGTCCTCGCCCAACCTCTCGTTCCAGTTGTTTGAACAACGAGGGGTGGATATTATTCCCACGAGATCTTTCTAGTCATCTTACGACTTCCTCCGAGGGTAGTCTCTTTTTTAAGACGAAGCGCGTATGAGATACCTTTTGTGAAATCTTTTCTGCCATATTTAATATCGAAAATTATTCACCAAGAATTTGAATAGTACATTAAAAACTTTCTTAAAATGAAATTTATAAAATTTAATTATTAAATTTTCATATATTTTATATTTATAAATAATTTCGTGTTTAATTAAATTGTTGTTATAATTAACGTTGATTATCAAAGCAGCAACTGTTCATAATATATTGGATAAAAAAATAAGACTTAAAAGTATGCCTGTAGAATGATCCCACAAATGATCTCATATGACCAATATGTTATCAAAAAGGTTTCTAAAAGATATCTCATTTCTGAATCTGATAACTTAGAGAAATTTTTAGAAGATCACATAAAGACATTTGAATGTTATCTAATGCGCCGTTTTTTGAGAATAGAAAGATATCACAAAAATGATACCTAAAAGATTTCTCAAAATGTATGCCTTTATAGTATCCAAAATATGTATATTAACATATAGAGTTCGTATTTATGATGCCTAAAAGAAGTCTATATATAGTATATCGAAAGAGCACAAAGTCATCTGAAAGATGACTAAAAGATGACTTCTGTAAACATCTTTTAATTGTCTTTAAGACTTCTTTTAGTTTTGATATTTTGGCACATGTAACATTTAATAACATTAGATATCTAAATTAATTTTTTACACAAAATTAAACGAAATTGTATGACTGTCAATATACATCCCATTATGTCTGCAATGCTTACCGTGTGCAAGAGCCATTATTTTTCATCATAGTCCCCTTTGAAGACTTGCTTTCAAAAAATATTTCATGAGTGTTCGTTAGAACATAAATTATATTTCTCATAATGCTGCATCTTTTATTCTATCCCGTATGCTTTTTACTATGTGTTGGGGTGGAGACCCAGTTATTCTTATATATTTTGAGTCGCTGAATACGAATCTGACATCAAAATAGGACCAGGGTAAATTTTCAATCTAGAGCGAAAAAATAGATAAAAACCTCGAAATCTCCGCTTTTATTGATATATTCTAAGACCATTGGCAAAAAACTTTTGATTAAACCTAGACCATATGTTTCTCGAGTTGAGAAATACTTATCAGCCGTCAAGAAATACTGTATTGAACGCTCTGGAATACTAATATGCTACTACAAAAATCAACCCTTGATATCTCAATTGACGGACCGTTGTCCGTCAAAGGTTGCCACCTTTGGCAACAAACGCTATATCTACGTCCTCTACACCTTTTGCATAACTTCTAGCAATGAACTCTGAGTGTTTCACATTACAGACACACGTTAAACCTAATAATTCCCGAGGAGTTACACCACAGACAACTTTCAGGCAAGCAGCCATCAGACACAATAACTGCCCGTATATCACTTCTCTACCGTTGTACCTGTGAACATCTAAAAAAAAGTCCAATTTATGTTCGTGCGCGCTTCCGCACTCTTTTGTCTTCAAATGACCTGTGTAATGGATTCCTCTTGCGCTTCTTTTTCTTCGCCGGCATTTCTCTCTTCAATGTCCAACAAAAATCAGCCATCATATTGATATCCCATCTTCCTTGATACCGTCTTTCCATTTTTTTTTATGTCTTAGTGGAATCGTTCACCTTGCTTTTCAAGGTGCTGAATCTCCTAAGGTTTTCAGGAAAGTAGTCAAGGTGTGAAGGGAGGATATATACTTTCAGATTCATGAGACAGTCTAATTTGCGGAAATTTTCTATCATATTAGCCACGATGTTTTTGTAGTTTTCGCTTTTCTTATTATTAAAAATTTGATCAAATTTGAATCAAGAAGGCAGCATGGTTTAGCTTCAAAGAAGTTGTAGACAAATTTTTAGGCAATAAGAAGAGCGAAAACTACAAAAACATCGTGGCTGATATGATAGAAAATTTCTGCAAATTAGGCTGTTATTGTGTCTGATGGCTGCTTGCTTAAAAGTTTGTCTGTCTGGTACTCCTCGGGAATTATTGGGTTTAATCTGTGTCTGTAATGTGAGGCACTCAGAGTTTATCGCTAGAAGTTATGCAAGAGGTGTAGAGGACGTAGATACGGCGTTTGTTGCCACTTTGTCCGTCAATTGAGATATCAAGGATTGATTTTTGTAGTAGCATATTAGTATTCCAGAGCGTTCAGTACAATATTTCTTGACGGCTGATAAGTATTTCTCAACTCGGGAAACATATAGTCTAGATTTAATCAAAAGTTTTTTGCCAATGATCTTAGAATATATCAATAAAAGCAGAGATTTCGAGGTTTTTGACTCATTTTTTCGTTCTAGAGATTGAAAATTTACCCTAGATGGTCCTATTTTGTCAAATTCGTATTCAGCGGCTCAAAATACATAAAAATAGCTAGGTCTCCATCCCAGCACATAGTACTTTTTTTTCTGTGGGCCTGTGTTATTATAAGTTATCATTTGGACATCATTTTCAAAATAACTAAATGTTCTCCTGAAAAAGTTCTCTTAAAGTTTTCATTCTGACAAGCATGCTGTCTGAGGAGGCATCAAAAACAGATCCAAGATTCAGCTATAAATAAAAATATGTAATTAGTGAATATTTAATCTTATTTACGCTTATATTTCTTTTACTTCTCTTTGTTATATCTCTCAATTTTTTCCTTACTACATTTTCCAGTCGAACGTGCCGAGCATGCTTTAAAGACGAAGCGAATATTATTTCAGACCAGCGCTGTTAGCTATTATGAAAATATTGCAAAGGGAGCTATTTTCCTTTTTGCAAAATATTACTTTAAATTTTAGATAATGCATAGAAAGCGGATGTAGTTTACTACAGTAAAATTCTGCTTTATATGAAATGCAATATGAAAATTATTCCATTAAATTATAGTATTAAATGTGGCGTCCTTTCATCTTGGCTTGATTATTGCGGCTGGAATGCAGTGATTGCAACATATGGTTTATATTAGCACATTATACATATACAATTTATACATGTATAATTTAAATTTCACAGCTTTAACGTATCAATGAATTTGGTTTCGGCCGGATACCTAACTTGCCTCGCTCGAATAACAAAGCCGTGCCAATATGTTTCACGATGAGAGCCATCTCACATAGGTAGAGAACGTTCTCCACATTCGGCAGTGAGTCGTGACTTCTCTTTCTGACGGCAGGAGTTTCTCACGAAGCGTTACAACCAAAGCGCATCGAGGGGTTCCAATCCGCGGAGTTGCCAACATTCGCATAAGATGTAAATAATGTTTCGCCTCCGGTGCATTCCGCATGCATCGAAAATCCGAGAGAAACGAGTACTGCGCGCATCCGTCGACCCCGATCGTCAACGTCGCGACCGGCAGCCCGGCACCGATACATCCATTTCCGCGAAATTTTCAACCGCATACCGACTCGCACAGGAATTCTCGCGACATATGTCTTCCAACGATTTCCTTCTTTCTCCTTTTCTTTCTGTTCTTGGAGATACATGCATGAGAACACTGTCGGCTTTTCCGACTTCATTTTATTTTCTCACTCGACCATTTTTCTCCTTCATTCGTCCCCATCTCAGTCAGGAACAGTTCCGGTTATTTGAACAACGGCACGAATATTATTCCGCCGATTACGCACGACTTTTCCGGCTAGAAAATCCCTTCTGCGATTTTCGCCGCAGGCGGCAGTTTACCTACCGGTAATATTTCTGCTGAAGATATAGATATATACATATATAACGACGAACGACGTTTCTAAACTTTTCAAGGCGAGATACTTGAGTGCCGACGTTTCCATTCGACAGTACTCTTCAGCTCTTTCCAACGAACTATATGATCAAAATTTTCTTATGTCGCAATGGCGCGAAGGACTTGGCAACGCGAAGAGTCACGTTTCACGGAAATGCGCAAGATGTGGATCAATGATAGTGATTTATGAGAATGCAGTTTTCTAAATAATAATCTCGATACTTCTCTTGCTGAAACTTTAATGTTTCTTTTAACGTTAAATTTAAATATTACGATACACTGCGATTATCTATTTTCTAAAGAATAAAGATGACCATCGTATTGAAAAATTTACCGTTTAAAAATGATTTTCGATAATTGATTATCTATTTTCAAAAGTATAAAATTATAAAGTATGATCATCATATTGACGAATTTGCTGTTTAAAAGGTGATTGATAACTGACAATAGCATCAAAATGCTTCTTTACTTTTCTTTACTTCGAAAGGATATACATAAGTGGAAATACTTCTGCACAGTATCCCGAAACGGCAAGAGAAGTACTAATAATTTAACTAGTTGCTAAACCCTAGCTTTTGTCAGACAACTTAGGAATGGAAGGAGTTAATTTGCGAGTTTCATAGGACCCTTTCTCTCTTGAGGGTTCACCAAGCTTATTACAGTAAATAGCTTAAGCGAGGATGCCCCGTTCGGCCTCCCTTGTTCAGTTGGGCCTTTCATCTCGCAAAACTCATCTCGTTCTATCTCTCCCTCCGGTCTACGACCTAAAGGATACAGACCGTGGAATCGTTATCACTTTATCAAAGTCGGGCGTGGTGTTCGCGCTGACAGGAGAAAGACCGTGCTTTCAACCAACCGTATCGTTTATTAACGGTTTAACAGCTTCGGGCAACGTATATTGCATTAAAGTACGAGACATCGTGCCGATTAAACTGTTGCTGTGCCAAGGAAAAAAGATTGTTCCGCCACGAACAAGCACGCGAACGAGAAACGCCTGCTTCTACGGCATATTTAAAGCGTACCATGGTAATGGGATAGCGACGCAACGATAAATGGTTTGGAAGCAAACCTTCTTAACCCTTGCATAGTTCCTTCCACTAAATTCATCGGGTAAAAATATACCTTAGCAATGCATAGTTCTTAATCCTCCGCCAACAACGTGAGATATTAAAGGCACACAGTCGATTTTTTTATTGTGAATTTTTTAGATAAATTTAAATCTGTAGAAAATAAATAAAATATTAGATGTATGCAGTTTCAGTTTTTTTTAAATTTTTCTTTTATTTACATGTAATGTAAGTTTTCTTGTTTTTTTCGAACAAATAATTTAATTTTTTTTTACCTTCGCCAAGAACAGAGCAAATTGATTCACCTGTTTTAATTTTTATTTCTTGCTGGAATTCATACTGAATGTAATGTCAAATATAAAACTTTTTGTCGCTCATCATGTTTAAAACTCATTGTTATTTTATAATATTATGTGCATCATTAAATTATAAAATATAACGTTTCAGATAATTTGATATCAGTCTTACAAATATATGAAACGTATATTTGAATTTATTTTATTTATATTAATTATTTGAATTTAAAGTAATTATACCAAAACATGAAAAAAAAGATTAAAACTTCTGCATACACCTATAATCCAATTTCTATGATAGTAAAAATTCGTTACTAAAGTTTTCACAAATTGGTATATAGAACTTTTTTCAAATTTTTATACAGTTTAGAACAATATAAAAAATCTGCACTGAAGGTCGAAAAGAAATTGCAGATGAAGAGTGAAAATTTTATTGTCAACGGGGATTAATTTAACATCTCACTTATATTACAAGTTCGTTTAACATAACAGTAAAAAAATAAAAGTCCAGTTAAATACGAATTGCTTGATGTAATAACACATCCTCAATTAGCTGGCTACATTTTAATGCAATGTAATTGTACTTGTGATAAAAAATTATACTTGTAGTAAAAAAAGAAAATTAAACTAATAAAAATTAACATCAAGCAATGTCAGTACAATGGATTGGCAGTTTCATTAATTCACATATCATACATATAAGAGGATGAAATCTCGGGCGTGAATTTTAAAGCCGGCAGGTTGAAAGAACATGCCAGTACGATTCTTATCGTCTATCGAGACGAAATCAGTTGAAATCCACTTTAAAAGGCGCAAATCCAGGCGGTTTCGATCGGTGCAAGTAGTAGTTCGCAATACCATTGAACTATTTCCACCGGGGAAAATCGTGATTTGAATGGTAATCACACGACATAGCAACCCACTAAGTCCACTTGCACGTCTTCTATGCAAATAGACATGACTTCGCTTTTCCGCCACGCACGTATGAGTCTCCACGGCACATCGCGCTCTCACGATCTGCGAACACGGGAGATATACCTCCGGACGAGATTGCATTTGCTGCAGTGCGGGGCAGGATATGTACGACCTATTCGACGATGTACTTTCGAAGCTTCGCTGCCTGCACAAGGCGGCCGTTCGTATAGATCTGACGTACTGATGGTTCTGTCGTCGTATTTCTCTATTTAAAATTACCGAGATAAACGGTCAGATGCACGCACTCCTGGCAGTGCAGTGCTCAATCTAAAGTAGTTTTTTTTTTCATTGCTCGGCAGATCATATATTCCGCAAAATGATGATCCATGATATGGGTGAAAACATTTCAATGAAAAGAATTTAAATGGAATATATTTAGATGAAATATTTTTAATAGTTTTATTCGTAATATCCGGAATATGCAATAAAAAATAAGATATACTCTTACATTGTTACTAATTATTTTAGCTACTAGAATCATACTCACACTCTAAATTTCTTATAGTGAAATCTCACTCCAAGAAAGTGAAAATACAACCATCCTTGAAAAAAAGTGAAAATATTTCACTTCTCGATAAAGAATGACGGTTTTAACTCTAAAAAGAGTGAAAATCATTACTTTTTTTCAAGAAGTGATATTTTCACTTTTTTTCAAGGGTAGTTGTATTTTCACTCTCTTTGAATGAGATTTCACTGCAAGAAATTTAGAGTGCACGTGATAATTTCTGTTTATACAAAATACGATTGATTTTTCTACGTTTGCGAGAATATATTTATTAATAGAGAATATGGAATAGTTTTTCCAGAGAGCATCGCATACGAATCGCATGTTTTCATGGCGGATACCTTTCAAGAACGCACAACATCGGAAATTGATCCATACTTTGACACCACACTGCCGTCCAATATCACTGGTTTGGCTGGAGAAACTGTTCAACTGGCGTGCAGAGTGAAAAACATCGGAAATAGAACGGTGAGTTTAAAATGTGTTCTTTTTTTTACAGGTGTTTAAATTTTTAATATTATTATAAATAGAAATTATTATAAATGACTGACATGAAGAAATAAAATTAAATTTTATGGCCCACAATAGTCGCGAAATTGATTCGATAAATTTCATTTTATGTTAGAATTTCCGATTCGCTTGTCACAGAATTACGTATTTCAAGCAAATCTTAAGCCTTACAAGTAGCAATTCAGATTTTGACACGGGATATTGGCAGGGGGGGGGAAAAAAAAAAAAAGCCACAAACACGCGAGATAGGCTTGCCCGAATAATGCACGAATAATGCACGAAACTCGGGAACGACGAACCAAGACAAGCAGTGTCGACATTTTCGAAATGTCGCGTGAAATTACTTTTGTTGCGGGATTACTCAATGAGTCGCATAATGAAAATGTATTCTATAAAACTTTTAAAATGAATCTAACTCTGAAGAGTGAAATTTTACTCTTAAAGATTGAAAATTGAGTCATTCTTTTCCAAGACTAGCTCAATTTTCACTCTTTAAAATGAGATTCCATTTCAAAGAATTTAGAGAGCAACGAATGTCTCAAATAACGATGTTTACATCAAAAAGCAGGAAGAGAGAATAGCGAGATCTCTTATAAATTAACCAGGAACAAAAATTCCACGTCTATTATTCCAGTTATGTAATTCTAGTATGTATCACCGCTATTGCAGTATCGCGATCATCGAGATTTTAATTTCAGCCTAACTCAGACTTCCATTGTTGATTAAGTTAAATCGGTTCCGCTCATACCGGATCGTAAGACAATTTTTTTCACCTCCACGGTTAAATCAGTGTTTCGAGTAGGTCGGTAAATTAACTCGAAGGCGGACACGGCCCTTGGGGAATTTATCTTCCACTCTGGGACCTCCAGGCGTCCTCGATTTCTAGCATTAACGGTTCACGGCACTACTCGGGGATTAGCGTAGCGGTTAAGTAGAAAAGGACGATCTTTGTCAGACTATGTCTTCATGCAGATTCGGTCGGGAGCTCACAGTTTTAATCCCAGAGTCTCATTTCTATGCAAAGGTCGGTCTTCGCGTTTATGTCAGCCGCGGCTACGTATGTACCGTCTAATACATTTCGTTGACATTATGCATTTATCTGTAGAGGTGCATACGATAGGAAAGTATAATGAAAGCTTCAATCATGATAATTAACACTCCATTATGGTGATAATGATAATGCTATATCATTGCATATTAATATCTCGCTACCTGGATATACCTATATGGATACATATATTCGCATATATAGTATATTAATGTTGCGAGAGAACGTCAATGAAATTGCTCGGACAAAATTACGCACAGTCTCTTAGTGGAAATGCAGGAATATGAAGAAGCCGAAAACGATGAAGTTACGTGAAAAAGTTGCGCCTCCGGCGGGTAAGAATAAGCGCCACTCTTTCTCGCGAGGTGATATTAACTCTGAAAGTCGGTCTCGCGTATATGCAAAAAGATTTGAAAAAGGAAGAACAGCAATCGCCGTTATATGGCAGTCACAGTGCGTTCTTGAGTTTTATCCACTCGCATTTTTCTGCCGAAGCTATGCACGACCGTGTCTTTTTTTCTCTCTCTCGCGCGCGTATCGTGAATTTTATTATGCGGAAAAAGTTTCCCACGAGTATACCGGATAGACGATGCCTTCTTTTTGTGAAAAGTATATTAACAACGCCGGCATATTCGAGCGGCAATCGCATTAGATCGACAATAGGAAGCTCTCGCAGTTTATATTTCTGATAATACTCAAATGCACGTCGTGAGTTTTGCCCTAGCTGCAGTCGATCAACAATGTTTGTTATTGATTTGTATAATATATTATGCACAAAGCAACATATAGCGCAATGATATAGAATATCATATTGTACATTTTCATAAAATAACAAAGCTTGCATTGATTTCTTGTTTCTGTTCTATGTTTAGAAAGGGATTCGCTTGCACTACAGCTTATATTAATTAACCTTTATGAGAACAATACTATGAAACACAAGACTTTATTTTGAATGCAGGCATTAAAACAAAGGTAAACAGATTACCGAGTATTAAATGAATCATTGAATGAATTGGTATATATAATATCTGAGTTCACAGACATAAGGTTAATTAATTAAAATTATCGTTTTCCATTGTTATTTTTGCATAAATAAACGCTTGGCTAAAATGAGAACTAGTTAACGATATTGTTTCCAGTTTAGCCATTGGTAAATAAAATATTATAGCACACAGATACAGTTTAACGAATACGATTTTCGCGAAATCGGATATGAATCGTAGACGAGCTTTTCATACAGTTTGCAGACTAATATAATCTGTTAAAGTAGCAAAAACCATTGAAATTATTAAAGCGCCAAATTCGTTAGTACGATGTAATTTCTAACACGTGAAGAAATTACATAAGTTATGTATGAATATTATTACAGATCCGAATCATCGTCTGGATTCTACTCTAATTAACGGCTTGAAGAACTTCCTAGCACTATTCGAACTTGGTTGTCATTTTACATCCTATCTATAATGTTCGATGTCAGCGTTATCATATTGATGTAACGACATAATTCTAGCGATCAATACTTTGTATTCACGATACTGTCATATATTTTATTTTAACACAATTTTAATAACGTAGTTTAAAAAAAAATTTAACGATATATTATGTCAAAATTATACATATATATCATGCGGGCCTATTCGTTTTCGTTTCTGTTTCATAATTTCTAACAGAAGCTAAGTGAACAAATTTGCCGCGCCTATTCGCTTATAAATAATTGCAGAGTGCGAGAATCGTCGTTGCGTCGAGATTGTAGTCATACATCACGGGGTTATATAGCATTAAACAAAGACATGAAGTATTCCAGCTGCGGCGAATCTACTGCACTCGTAAATTTCTCGGGGCTAGGAAAAGGGAGAGTATAAAGTTTTATCGTCCAATCTTACGAGCAACAGGGCATGAGGAGCGGTGATAGTTAGCAATACGCGTAGCGCTCGGTAACTCAAGATTTCTGCATTTAGATTGCAGAAACCGACATATTTTTGTCAGCCTTTTCTTAACTACTGATTTATGATGAAAACACTTATAGTTACCGCAATTCTCTTTTTACTTGACGCAATAAATGAATATGAAATATAATATTTGATTAATATTTGATTAAGAAGTTGCTTTTATTTGGAAATCGAAAAACTAGAGATTTATAAAAATAGATATTATATCGTATTTTCATTGAAAATGGCTTGAAGAATAGCTGAAACGTCTAAATTATTAATAATATTATTATATCTATCTATATATACACATATATAATTAAAGTATAATAATAAAACAGTTTTTGATATTTTCGAGAGTGCTTAAATAACTTTAAATGTTTGTTAAGATTATATTTTTTTTATTGTTTGATGAAAATAATAATTTTACAGCTCTAAAAATAAAGCAAATAAGTAAATTACCTGTGGGACATTCGCGGTTATTAGTGCGAAAATAATATATTTATATGAAAATAAATTATATTTCACAAACAATTGAAACTTACTTATCAACGAAGTTAACTGCAAATGTTTTGACTGTGAGAGAAGTCTGGATTTTAATCTTCTTCAGAAGTTAAGTATAAACTTGTACATTCTAAATGTTTGCGAATTATATCGCCTTATAAATATATTCTTTAAGCACTAATAATTGTGGAGACTGATATAAATAATTAATTTATATTTGATACGACTCATTGAGTCCATTTTTATTTTTCAATAAAAATGAACTTAATTTTGCGCCCGAACTGCGCTTAAATCTTATTTACCCTTTACATTTTTCCCTTGATTTAAGAAATAGTTTTTTTTAATATTGATTATACGTATATGTATATAAATCAATGTTTAATTGTTTGCCTTAGGTTTCATGGGTGAGACATCGTGACATTCACTTGCTGACAGTCGGCACTTACACTTACACCAGCGATCAACGTTTCGAGGCTATGCACAAATTCCATACAGAAGAATGGATTCTCAGAATACGATATCCACAGCGAAAGGATTCTGGTATCTACGAGTGCCAAATATCCACGACTCCACCTATCGGTCATCCTGTTCGTCTGACTATAGTTGGTGAGTCGTAATTGCTGTATAGTCATAACGAGCGATAATTCTAGTTTTAATAGAGATGCATGAGAATTTGTATAGTAATTCAGCTGTTATCCGTTCTATCTTGGTAAATACAACGATTCATTTATTGTTAGAGTACATTTTGAATTATGTTTCGTTTACATAAAGTTGCCAGTTCTCTCTCGTGTTAAATATTCTTTTAATCATTTTTTTCATAAAATGAATATTAATTAAATATTGACTATATCATCAGACAATAAAATTGAACAGTAAAAAATCCCTAGAATAAAAGAGGAAGGCATTATATATTAAATTATCTAAGATTTTTCTTCTTCACTTGGGAAGAAAATTCGCTTTAACTTGCTTTAAATGATTTACACAATCGATATTCTTGTCCTCGTCAAACGACTAAAATATCTTTAAAATGATTCGGCACAATTATATGATTAGAAATGTCTTTATATAGATTGTAATAGATTTAGAGAGAGAAGAAAAAGTTTGAAATTGATCTAGAAATTAAATTACTTAACAAATGCTTATATTATTGATAAAAATTTAACCGCGAATAGTCATCCAAATGTCACAATTCAATCGGAAATTCACATTCAGTTCTATGTAAAAATCTTACAATCTACCACGATTCATCGAATACATCACGACGATCGCTACGAGTTTTCGAGACCCAACTACGTTTGAACAATTTAAGGTACGTGTAAGTTGGGAAAAATTCAAGGAAAAAAACGTGGAATATTCTTATAACTTTTCCTTTAAAACTTCGCTGGTCATTTTAAGTATTGAGTAGAAGTAAGAAATCCTTTGCAAAAGTTACAAGCTAGTGGGCCTCGTGGGAATCGCCAGACAATCGGAAGGATCATAAATCAATGCAAGGAAATTGCTTCGAGAAAATATTATTAGCGACGCGTGTAGCAGACATTATCCTCAAGTTTATAAGATCGAGAAATTGCATATGACTGTGACATAAAAAACGAAATTTTCACAATTTGCAAAAAAATTAATATAAATTGAAGGACACACATGAAACATTTCTTTATTAAAATATGCAAAAGAAACATAATTACACCAATTAATTAATCTTGAATAAAATCTTTAGAAAAAACTTAAAAATACTAAAATTTATATCCTTTAAACAATTTAACAACAACTTTATTTTATACCCTTTATTTAAAATCTATATGATCTTTTTTTTTACTTAAAATGTATACGTTAGTAAAGAAGTACCAGCAGAAAGTACTATCATTGATCCGAACCAACGAAGAAACGAAATTAAGATTCACGTCTGACACAAACAAATCAAACAATCAATGTTTCCTCTGTGACATCTATATCTTTTCGATAGATATCGACAAATCTTCCAAAATTTTCGGTCAACAGAGTATCCTTTCTTCGATTTATCAAATCCGGAATTATAGAAAGCTTATCACAATTGGTCTTCGAGGATTAATATTGTTAGAGACGGACGAGCATTCCGCAAACACAAATTACAAACGTGGCCAATTATCGCGAAGCTAATGAAGTCTTTTTCTGAAGAAAAGAGAGGCCTAAGAAAGAAAAATCAACAGCTACTCTACCAAGCTTGCTCTTTCTTGTTTTTGTACCATCCATCACACTGTCCCATTCTCTTCGTCTTACTTCTAGTTTCTTCTCTCTTTCTCTACCAGTGCAGATCTGTCTGTTTTTTGTTTCATTAAATTCCATACGTCTCTCAATTTCTCTCTGAAAGAAAATGTTTCTAATTTTTTCCGATCTATCTTCGGTGGTATTTTATCATTTAATGTAACGATAATGCTGACTTCACTCACAATCAGAATATCGAAATTAAAACTACAAAAATGTATAATATTTTTACTTCTAATTTAATAGCAATATTGATTTAAATGATTCCCGGATTAAATGAAATCATTTTATAAAATTTTTTATTTTTGCCTATAGTAAAAGGAAAATTTTTCGAATTTCCTCTTTGAGAGGATATGAATTTTGCAATTTTCATCGTCGTTTCCATTAGTTTTGAGAGACAGGTGCTTAAAGATAATTTCAGAATAGCCAGAAGTGAGTGATTGCCCAATTACCTACACTTGTTCTCACTGCGTAAATGCATAGGAGTTGGGTGGGCAGAATAGGTGTGTAATATATAATAGCGACAGGATAATCTGAAGCAACCCTATAAATTACGTCCAAGCAATTGATTGACATGGCGGTAAAGCTCCCTCTCCATCTTCGTCCATTTAATAAAGAAGATAACGCGAAGCGGATCGAAAAACAATAGTTGACCTTTCAGCGGCATTCTTGGCACGCAATGCCCGTGAAATTGTGGCGACAAATTGAGCCTTCTCAGGAGCGAAAGATTCTTCTCCAGTATTGCGCCCTTTCGTCGTTTCGCTTTCCACCGCGATCCACATCGATTGCCTGAAAAGAGAACGATCTCGCTCTCCATTTTCACAAAACTTCTTTTAAACACTTCTTCGTCTTTCTTTCCCTCTTCGTTTCCAAATCACATCATTGTTTTCCGCTACTGCGATTCATACCGCCAAGGACTTACATCGTTTGACTTAAAGTTTCGATTTTTAAATGGTTCGACATTTATCGTGAGAGGTGACGTGTAAAGATCGTTGAGATCTGCGAATGCGACGCGGAAAATTCTAGGAAATTCCAAAACAATACTTATATTATTAACCTTTGATATGATAGATATGTAGAGTATCTGAATCCCAGGCATAGTTTTTCTTAAATATTTCATACTTTTAGATTGACAACAGAGCTTATCGATTCAGTATCTTTCTACTAATGATTAATTAACAGATTAAAGTGGTAGTGGCTCATTGATATTGAAGCAGTAAACAATAATAGAGCGTCAAACATGCTGCGGGTGCGGTGAACACCCCACCTATCCACTCTTATGTTTCCTTTTTATACTTTATCTTTTTTTGAGTTTTTATATAGTCAGAGGTTTTTCTCTGCTATAGTCGGATTGTCTTGTTTATATTACTTTTCTTGTCTTATTTATATTATTTTTACATGTCTCTATTTTGTTAGAATGTAATTAATGTAAATTTAATTATAAAAAGTAAATAATCTTATTTTTCTTTTATTTTTGTTGTTATATTTCAATTCTACAAAACAAAATTTAAATTTGTTTTTTTAATTCAAACATTGATTGTTTTACATATTTTTGTCAAAATATTCATTTCTTGTAAAAAAAATTAACAATTTTTAAAAAAAACTTTTTAAGAAGGTTCAATGAGAATAAATCAACAAATGACAAGGGTTAAGAGCCATATGCAAAACAAGCCAATTTCTACAAAAATTTTTTTAAATATAAAAAATTACAATAAAACAATTTAGCGTTAAATTACCATTGCAACAGAGATACAATAAAACGCATGTTTAGCATTAAACTTAAAATTAAAACAGACAGTTTCGACCTCGGGTCATTTTCAATGTAAATAATCCAGTAAAATACAAAATATGTATAACGAACACATTCCTTATCAACGGTCGAGTACTAGAAATTAGGTATGTAGCTTAATATTTTCAGTCCAAAAGATTCATTTAGTTATCGTGAAAGTAGAACCCTCAAAACTATTTCCGATCTACAATCTTACAACATAATTTCATTACAATATCATTTGCGTTACAATTATATTAATAATCAAGTATGTACGAGGTGTGATCAAAAAGTAAGGTGACTTTTTGAATTTCGCGCGCTCTGTACACTCTAATTTAAAAAATTTTTTTTTGTTGTGTTGGTACACTCGTCACGATCATATGTTCACAGTTTTGACTATATAGCATGTTTTGTTTTTATGTGAGAGGCATAAAGGTTAGACTCGTGTTTGCGTGCTCGGCGATTTTTTGCTTTTGAAAATAATGGAGCAGAGAGTTTGATAATAGGAGGGGGCACAGAGGACAAACTCTACTAAGGACAAACTTTACTACTAAGAAGGGGAAAGAGATTGGATAATGAGGTATGAATCCGGCAAAGAATCTGTATCATTCTGTTTGTTTAACCCGTGTTTCTGTCTTTTGATATGAACCATCTCCGATATCAATCTCTTATTATAAAAAGTTTCAATATCCAAAATCTCAACGTTATCCCAGCCAAAACTATGATTCTGGTCAATACGATGACTGGTGATAACCGTCGGAAACTTTGACCTCCTATTAATATGAGATACATGTTCATGCAATCTTGTTTTTAACTATTTTTTCGTCTGACCTACATAACTGACATCGCAATCATCATATGATTGCATGAACATGTATCTGTCAGTTGTGTAGGATTCATTATCCAATCTCTTTCCCCTTCTTAGTTTGTCCTCTGCCCCCTCCTATTATTTCCGTCTTTTCTTTATCTCTTTGTGTTCCTTCTCATAACGTCGCTTGACACCGTTCGATATAGTTGTTCTTCTGAATATACCTGACATGGCTTGTACCTTTAAAATTTGTTACTCAGTTTTTATTGCGTGTCTCTATTTTTGTCGGAATTACACCGCCACGTTTAATCAAGGTATATATATGTAATTTATTGGGCACTAATATACTATATAACTATACGAGGTGTGATCAAAAAGTAAGGTGACTTTTCATTTTTATAAAAAAATATTCATTTATTCATCCAAAATTATGTTATCCCCTTCAAAATAATCCCCCTCTGATACAATGCACTTGTGCCAGCGCTTTTTCCAGTCGTCAAAACACTTCTGAAATGCACTTTTGGGTATTGCCTTGAGCTCCTCCAGCGATGCAGCCTTAATCTCCTCAATCGTCGCAAATCTTCGTCCTTTCATGGGCCTTTTCAATTTTGGGAAGAGGAAAAAGTCACAGGGGGCCAAGTCTGGTGAATACGGTGGCTGAGGCATGATGATAGTATTGTTTTTGGCCAAAAAACTACTCACTAGTAACGACGTGTGCGCAGGTGCATTATCATGGTGCAGAATCCATGAATTTTCTTTCCACACTTCCGGACGTTTTTTTCTTATTGATTCACGCAAACGATTTTCTTTATCTCTTTGTGTTCCTTCTCATAACGTCGCTTGACACCGTTCGATATAGTTGTTCTTCTGAATATACCTGACATGGCTTGTACTTTTAAAATTTGTTACTCAGTTTTTATTGCGTGTCTCTATTTTTGTCGGAATTACACCGCCACGTTTAATCAAGGTATATATATGTAATTTATTGGGCACTAATATACTATATAACTATACATACTTGATTATTAATATAATTGTAACGCAAATGATATTGTAATGAAATTATGTTGTAAGATTGTAGATCGGAAATAGTTTTGAGGGTTCTACTTTCACGATAACTAAATGAATCTTTTGGACTGAAAATATTAAGCTACATACCTAATTTCTAGTACTCGACCGTTGATAAGGAATGTGTTCGTTATACATATTTTGTATTTTACTGGATTATTTACATTGAAAATGACCCGAGGTCGAAACTGTCTGTTTTAATTTTAAGTTTAATGCTAAACATGCGTTTTATTGTATCTCTGTTGCAATGTTAATTTAACGCTAAATTGTTTTATTGTAATTTTTTATATTTAAAAAATTTTTGTAGAAATTGGCTTGTTTTGCATATGGCTCTTAACCCTTGTCATTTGTTGATTAACAATTTTTGTATCTTTTATTTCGCTACTTATTCTATCTTCAACTCTTTTTTTTTTACGCTGTAATGACAATTTTGTACGATTTATGTTTTATGGTACTATTTATAATATTTGTATTTTTTTGGTCTGTTTGTATCAGAATATTTGTATTTTTTTGGTCTGAGCTGCGTTTTTTAATAATGGTTTTAATGAAATAAAACGGGAAAATCCGTGACTAAAAACACCGTTCTGGAAAAAAATTAAAAAGTATTGCCCAGAAGTGTTAAAGTCCATTATTTTTACATTTCTCTATTTCATTAGAGTATAACTAATGTAAATTTAATTAAAATATAATATTCTAGTAAAAAATACAATTATAAAAATAAAAAGTTTTTGTGTGTATGTGTGTGGGGGGGGGGATGGGTATCTCAGCATCCCACCTATCTACTGCGTTTCAGAATCCACCTACTTACTCAAAGGTTAATATTACACGATCGAAATCGTGTTATTTCTCATAAAACAAGAATTGTAATCCCGCGAATTTATTTAATTAATTTACAGAGATATTATTTTTTTATTATTACAAAAATTCTTCTTCACTTTACCATAAAAAAAAATAAAAGAGAATATTTTGTTATTCTGTTGAAAACATTATTTCCTTTAAAATTGTTTTTAAAAACCTATTGAAAATTGATATTTAAAATTTAAACGATACTGCTTTTTCGATTGGGAATACCAGTTCCTTTCAATGTCTATTATTCAGTTTAAAAGGTATTATTTCCTTTAAAATTGTTTTTAAAGATGTATTGAAAATCAATATTTAAAAATTAAAACGATACTGCTTTTTTATTGGTACAATACAGCTCTTTATAATGTCATTTCCAGATTCCAGTTTTCAACCGAAATCGCTTTAATCGTACGATGAGCAATGCAACACTTACTTTGATGATCTCTTTAACTATCGCCATCATTTCTGTTATCGCTCACGTAACGATCGATACGCTGGAGAAGCTATCTTCGTCATCTGCCTATACAGAAACAGAAAATGATTCATTACGAATGCGAGCCATTTGCTTATGGACAAAAAGTTGTCGTGACTACCTTTTTTCGTGGTAATATTTCTTTTATCTCGAGTTCGTTCACTGGTCCTCTTATTCTTCTCTATCTTCCACTTTATTTCATCTAGGAAGGCAATAAAGGACGTGAAAGTTTTATCTTTTCATTTGCTTCTTTACTTTTCTTTTTCTCTCCCTTTTTTCTTCCAGATCTGCCGACGTTTGATAACCAAACACTGCAGACACCCCAAAATGAAGCACCACTAGCTAGAAGCAGGTCTCTCATTAAAACAACTTAAATAATTCGTCATATCGATAAATGAGTTTACATCCGTATCCGATCTAGTTCTCATTAAGTCGTTGTGAAATATTGAATCAAACGGATCGCGATGTTCATTTCACGAAAGAGCCAAAGAGGAAAAATGAGTATCGCTCTGTTCGTAATTTGTTCTCGTTACCTCGATTGAATGGTCGTCAACTTACAGCGAGTGCCGCCGACAGACCGATAAATCATTTGCATCGAAAACCACCGCGACGTTTGTCTATGGTCAACACATTTGGGCCAGTAACGCGATCGTTTCCATCCTCTTTCGCATTGGTGTTCTCAATCGTTCGTAATCGATTGGGAAATTCGTATCGCACGATTTGAGTTAACTGAACAACAAGCGAATCATCATTTGCGTATAACGATCTATTACTTATAAACTGAAATATTACGTCTCGTATGTGTGTGTGTGTGTGTGTGTGTGTGTGTGTGTGTGTGTGTGTGTGTGTGTGTGTGTGTGTGTGTGTGTGTGTGTGTGTGTGTGTGTGTGTGTGTGTGTGTGTGAGCTTCTATAATTAAATTTATTCTACATATATTTTTCCAGCTACAGCATTTTTACAAAACTCATTGTATTGTAAAGTCTTGCGTTTAATTTTCTCTCATAGTGGAGTCTGAATTTAATTAAAGATACTGCTTTTTGCAATGAGAGAGTTCAACTGCCGTGCGATTTTTAATTCCCGTTTGCTCTAGAAATAAAAATAACTAAAATGAATAGACGAAGAATACGTGAGAAGAAATGCGAGACGAAATCAATTGTAGTTAGTGCGGAAACGAAATAACGTCGAGAGATACTTACTCTTCAAAATTCCTACAATTTCAAAAGTGAAATTTCGAAAATTTCACAAAATAACTCTCCGCAAACGATATATCGGACATTGTCCTCAATTTCGAGTGTTATCAAAGTTTCAACGTTGTGTCCTTCCTCCCTCGACACCGGTAAAGCAATATAGCCTTTTCACCCGTGAATCAATTTCGTGGCCGTCACGTACTCGGTCAAGTCGTTTCTCATTGACGTTAGCGGTAGTAAAAGAAAAAGAAGTTTCGAAAGGAAGTGAAGGAAAAGGAGCATCGCGAGACGGGTGGGCAGTTCGTAGCTTTCGTTTGTCGCAAACGTGCGTAGAAAGTTAAACTATGCATATACAGCATAACGAATTTATGTTACCTCCAGCATACGAAAGTTCTTAACCATTACCGAACGGTCCGGCTAGCCGGGACATTAGGCAGCTAATTAGTGTTCACTAATTAGTTTTCGCACGAATGCCTAAATTAATGTCCCATCGGCCGAAGCCGTGCTTAATAAGTACACGATATGATGATATCACACAAAAACAGAAAGAACAGATTATCATATTATTACATATCATTTTTTCAACCGATGTGTCGCGACCCACTAGTGGTCGCAAAGAATCTTCAAGTGTATCAAATTATAAAAAAGTAATAAGAAGCGAAAAAATTTAAAAATAAATAAAAAAGTGTGTGAGGCGTGAAGTAAAAAATGTTTTAAAAATTGTGAAAATTATTTAAATTATCTATATTGTGTTTACTCTCATTTTAACCAAAGTAATATCGCTATAAAATCACTTTTAATTAAAAAATAAGAAAAAAATAAAAACTTTCGAACACTTTACTTTTTATATATGTATATAACATCTGAACTTCGCGTTAGCTGTATCTGAAGAGCCATGCACTAAAATATGCTCGTAATGATGTACTTCAAGAAATCTAGCTCGTTTAATGTACTGCAAATTAAAAACATAAACGCTCAAAAAATTAAGTTTTCTAGAGAAAAGAAAAAATTACTTTTCAACTTAACAGAAAATTATTGACTAATCAAATAATAATGGGCAAAGAGTATGCTCTTAGAAAGACGATCAAATCATTTTTGTCATTTGTGTTTCACAATTCTTAAAAAATCATCCTTTTTGAGTTGTAACGATTTTGATACTCTATAAAATTATAACAAGTTCGGAATAATTCATCAAAAGTGACATAATTCGAAATATCACCAACAGTTTATGTTTATCTTGAACTAAATTTACTAAATTCAAAATAAAACAATTTCTTCTTCAAACTTCGATTAGTAAAACTGTCCTAACTCTAAACGTCTATTATATCTTTCTACTATTTGTAGAAAACTCTTGTTTTATTTACAAAAACGACATAACTCAAAATGTATCATTCTTATACAAGGAATTATATAGAAGGAAGTATCTCCTTGAAAACTTTAAGAACGATACTATTACTATTTGCACGGATTGTAAAGTTAAGTTTGTTTACTTTTGATGATTGATAGGGGTAGTCTTCAACTAACTCATTCATGGTAATAATCCGAAAATCACATTTTGTGAATTGTATCTTGAATTGTACTTTTAAAATAAGGAAACGATATTATCATTATTTACATGCACATTTTTGTGTGATATAAGTTCAATATAATAAAAGCTCCAATCGATAAAAATATAATATGATATCTATAGCATTATAAATTAAATCATAAAAAAATATTAAATGTATTAAAAATAATAAATGTACAGTGTCTAAATTAATCAAGGGTTGCGATACTTTTTACGCGGAATTTGGAACATTCATCGAGTACGCTCGCTACGTTAGCGCGGTAAAAAATTAAGCACATTAAACTCATTATCATCATAATTCCAGCAAGTGGTATTAATAACTGTAACGCACAGTAATAATCGGGTATATTTCTTTACTACTAAATTTCTGTCGTACAACCGTTAGATTCTCGGACGGTGAGAAACCCGTCGTCGTGTATTCGTGCATTTATTACGAGGTAAGTGCTAGAAATTGCAGCGTGAGTGCGCGTAGGTTCTTTGAAAATTAAAGAGGTACCCACGAATCCATTAAACGCAAATTTATCCGCCACGTTCATTAAGCCACACGATTACCAAGATCACCGCGAAGCGCTGCCGCGTGAAACTCGGTACAGAAGTAAATGCAGTTATCCTCGTGTCGTGTCGCAGCACGTTTGCATTTTTGGCGAATAGTACACGCTTCGGATGAAGAAAATTTGTTAACGAAAAAGATGACCAAACGACCACTGTGTTGGGAAGCTGTGTAAGATTAATTGGAATTACGTGTAGTAATAAACGCGCGTAATTTATCTGGCTTAAACGAGCGCTCGTACGAAGGTCTTGTCAAGTATTCAATTTGATAAGCGAGCACTCGGTTTAGTTTATGTGCGTCTCAGAAACTTTGTTCCGCTACCTAGCGAATTAATGCCGTCCACGCCGGTCGGCAATGCAAATATGGCCAGTGGCTTGCTTGTGACGTAGTGTATTCAATTTGTCAGAGTTTTGGGATGTTCTGACGTTCGCGTAGCCGTCCGTGGGTCAAACTACTGTTAGAAATCCTTCGTGCACACAGGTACAGGGTGGAACCTTGTGCAAATCATACGACAGGATTAGGAAGTGAAATACACGAGTGGATAGTTCCTAGAGAAAACTGGATCAAGATAATCCTACGGAGATCTCTACTCGAACAGTAAATGCACAGAGAAAACGGATGGCGATCGCAAGTGTATCGAGGAACTGCCTGTTTTCGGAGATACCTTGAAATTCCAGACGAGAGACATTTCCAAAATTTAATAGATAACGTTGAGTAATGCAGAGACGCTAGTGCGGCTGGTGCAATACGAAGATGCAGTACTTCTTGTTGAATTCCAGATCGGTTGTCGTTTGTTAACTCTTGAATGCCACACTTTGGAAACAACACACTTGAGTAATGACATACCAACTCAATTCAATTGCTTATAACTTATAAAAATGAACAATTTTTTTTCAATCAAAACATCAGACATTAAAGAACATTAATAGTACCAAGTAAATGTATATCTTTGTTAATCCTCTAATGACTCTAGAAACTTATACGAAATAAGTATAACTTATATGGAATACGAAGCTAATTAATTCTTAAACGTCTTTTCGATATGATCAGGTTTTCTTTTTCCAATGTTTTTTAATACTTTTTCCATTGTAACTTTTTTATTAATCTTCCGCCGGCAACATGAAATTTTATTTTTTCCGTCAGCAAGGGGAGAAACAAAGCAAATTTTTTTATTTTTTTAGACTATAAACGTCTGAAAAAATTTTGATGTACTTATTAAAGCTATAACAACAAATTTTTTCTACCATTACAGAAGTCGGATTGTATGTTATTTATTTACAGATTTAAATTTATCTATCGGAATTCACAACCAAAATATCGATGATTAAAGGCATCATTGATATTTTAGTTGTGAATTCCGATAGATAAATTTAAATCTGTAAAATATAAGTAACATACAATCCGACTTCTATGATGGTAGAAAAAATTTGTTGTTATAGCTTTAATAAGTACATCAAAATTTTTTCAGACGTTTATAGTCCAGAAAAATAAAAAAAATTTGCTTTGTTTCTCCCCTTGCTGACGGAAAAATTAAAATTCCATGTTACCGGCGGAAGATTAATAAAAAAGTTACAATGGAAAAAGTATTAAAAAAACATTGGAAAAATAAAACCTGATCATATCGAAAAGACGTTTAAGAATTAATTAGCTTTGTACAACATATTGTTATGAACGTTAATTAAAATGAAGTAGAATTCATATTTCGCAAAGGATTCTGTAAAAATAGTTGCTCTCATTTTCCTTTCAATGAGACAGTTGTCAGCTTCGTGCCAGTTCGTGCTAGTTTGTTTGAGCATTCTCACAGTTTATTCTCGGTAAGAGATATAAATTTCGCTCGGAATATTGTCTTTGTACGGTTTCCCGCGAGATGCGCGTACGATTTATCTCAATTTCGTCGTTTGAGACGAGGCGCTTTGATTGGCGCGCGTAACGTAATTTTTGTCACGATAATAAAATTATGTTAATTGAATTTTTGCGGTTTACGTTACTTCCACCGGTGTCAAGCTTTAACACTTTAATCCTGGGCGTTATGCTCCGCACGCGGACACTCCATGCCGCGCGATTGAAAGCGTTTTAGCGTTTTGCCGTATAAGCCGCGTGATTTCGTTATACTTTCTCATAAATATTAATAAGGAGCTTGACAGGTTGCCAGGCGCGAATTTTGCGAGAGAATACGCGCATAGTTAAATACATACATATACGTTACAGAAAAGGACGTTATAATGCAAAACGTCATAGTTCCGTTTCATTATCGATTAAATTCACGTTAGAGCGTGATTAACGTCAATAAATATTTTGTTCCAGCTAGAATTTCAAATGAGCAGCAGCTTGTCGCGTTAATGCATGTTTAAGCGGTAATTAATGCGCAATGAAAAATACGCTCCTTCCTACGCTGTGTAACGTTATAAAATATTCACTAGTAGTTTCACGGGGTTAAAAGAATCGTTATGAACCGCCGCGCCGGGTCGTATCGCGCACACATCGAACACGATATCGGTCGTATTTTGCACTCGCAAAAATAGCACAGTGCACTTAAACAACGGGCCGTAATTACAATGCCATGTTAGTAAGAGCCGAGTATTGTTATCACGATGATCCGGTAGGCCTGTACTTTATAATTACACGCCCCCTCAGCACGAGCTCGCCGAGAGTGTGGCTGACCTATACTCATTGAAATTAAAGGTTTTGCATTTTCAGCGACGCCTCGTTAATTCGTCACGATGACGGTTTCATGCAGCATATTACTAATAAATCGTCCGACGCGAGGACCAGGTACACATCCGGTTTTCGCCGAAGTCGAATCGACAACAGCAACGACGTGTGTGATTGCAAAATAAAGGTGAGCGCGGGGTACAATAAAAAACCGCAATTTAATTGCTTGCGCATCGCGGTATCGGCATCCGCGTCGCCAACCGCGACCACCTGAATATCGCTCTTTTTTTCCGATTCGCAAGTTCGAAACTAATTAAAAGTTGACTACTAGTCGGCCGTAGCTAGTAATTTCTTTCACCGAATGCATCCGATTTACTTTATTGACAATCTCCGTTACAGCCTCACTTTTTCTGTTGCTACGAAACGTAGCCATAGCCCAACTTGTTTCATCGAGTCAATTTTGTTAACTCAGATTTCACCTTTATCAAACAGTTAGATTCAATCACCGAGCTCGTTCTCGTAAGTTCTCACGATGTTCACTTCCAGGCTCTTTAGAGGCTACAGTTGGAGTTACCGATAATAGCAGCTTTTAACGACAACGGGGTGAGACAGGGAGATTTCCCAATCGTTACGTACATATACATATATAGATAGAGACCAATTTCCAGGAAACATTGTTTAATCCTGTTCTACGTCTCGAACTGTACATTCAAATGCAGATACGGCAAGAATATTACGTATGGTTGGAAAAACAAGCGCGAATATTCACATTACAATAGTTAACTGTGTTATTACTAGACAATAGATACAAATGATCGATACTTACGAGAAAGCAAAATTATATTATTTTTGTAGCGATATAAAACCGGAGCACAATTTCTGGAAATTTTTAATCTGATTTTCGATAATTCTTTTATATATTTATATTCGATAATTAGATTGATGTATATAATCTTCAAGAAAGACAAACTTAAAATCTTTGCAAATTATGGCCAATCGTATTGTGTAAACAAAAAAGAACTTGTATTATTTAAAAAATTAAAAATGATATTTTTAAAATACGTTAATTTTTTTCTGTATTAAAACTTTACCTATATATAACCGCCGTATAGCTGCAACGAAACGATACATTCAATTTCAATTTCTCAAGAGCTTTTCTATTATGATAAAATAGTCGCGGTCAAATCTATAAGCCGTAAATCGCATCCCGTGCAGAGGGGAAATTCATCCCCTCGTAATAACGGCGTTGAACTATTTCGAATATCCCGAGGACGGAAATATATCACCACCCGAAAACTATTTGGCAGCGATGTGTGACCACAGTGATAGTGTTCATGACACATCTATTGCGCTAACGACAACGTAATCTCTATACTCTGGCAACGATATTTTTCACTCTGATATCTCTAGCTTTCTCGTTTCGCTGGGAAAACTGCTGCGTCATTTCTTTATCAAAGAAGAATTTTATTTAATGCTATTAAATTTAATAAGACTCCAATTAATTTCGATTATATGTGTATATAATATATAATATTGATAAAAATTATATCTGTATATTAAAAAGATTCAAGTATGTTAAAATACTGGGTTACTCAGTTTCGTGCCGTTTTTTTAAGCTCAAAATTGTATTTAAAATATCTTCATCAAGAATAAAAGAAATTTAAAGTTTAAAAAGCGGTTTTGAAATCTCTACTTTCGTAAGGTTACTGTGTTTTTTGAGTTTCTGCGAGTTTAATAATTTTTACATACAGAAAACTACGAGCTGAAAAAGATGGAAAATTTTCTTCTCGCTTTGGGTCTATCATTTGCCCCAAAAAGATTTGCGAAAATTCTCAGCTCTCCATCCAAGTAAAAGCTTAAAGTTTTCCCTAGAAAATCATTTTTTTTAAATGTTTCTAAGATTTTTTTCTTTGTGAGTTATCGCGAATTAAATAGAAGTATTTTAATTTTAATTGTTAAAAATCATCGTACAGCAATTTAAAAAAAAATTTTTTTAATTAAAACTTTGCTCTATTGAATGATATAATAACAACAACAAATATATTCTATTTATAATTTTGAGCTATAAAAACGGCACGAACTTTCTGATCAACCCAATAGAAACGTCTATTGAAACGTTTAAGAGTTGCAGAAAATTGTTTAATTCATCTAGTAATTAAATCAATTCTAATTACAGTTTCTTGAAAACCGACAAAATAAATTCGATACTATCTCCAATAACGATCAGAGATTTTAACCATTCGTATCGGTTATCTTTACGCGTATAATCGGGCGATTGCTAGGGAAGCATTGCTTAATCTAGTTTCGATAATCCTCTCATCGTCGTTCGTAGACGGGTAGACGTTTCCTAGAAAATAGAACAGGATTAACAGTTGCGGACGGAGAAGGTATCCGCACGGCCGGAATAAAGTTTCGTTAGCTCAATATGGCGCCGAATGATTTCCGATCCTGGCCAGTGGCCAAGCTTCTTCCGGTCGGTTTAGCTGAAATAAAGGATGTCATATTGAGAATTTGAGGAAAGTAATGCCCGGCCGGCCGTACTGGACACCATTGTAAGCCGTGCGCGGATTGCCGGAGTCTGCCCGCGGCCTGGAAAATACAGGATTATCGCGGACGATAAAACCGGTATGTTCGCGGTGGGGAATAACGCTTCCCAGGTTTGTTAGCTGATCGCGGTTTCAAAATAACCGCGAGCTTTTATCGAACGTTTCCGTCGGGATTGTTTTCGTGGTTGAAGGGGACGAGGTATCGCATATGAAACATATTGCCCGATCAGTTCCATTGCTCGTTTGGTTTTGTTCGAGTAAATTGTCGATAAAGATGTCCGTAAAAAGACCCGTTTATGGACGCCGCACAAATGCGATTCCTGAAGCCGCATGTCTCTCCAGTCGATGAATATGTATTTAATAAAAGTTTCTCTTTATAAAATTGAGTTAAATATGAATAAGATCGTGATTTAAATCCTGTCTTAATAAACGATATTAATATCGGTAACGGTCAACTAATGAAATTGAGGGATAAAACGAAATTACACACACATACACACACACACACACACACACACACACACACACAAATCATAAAGGTAATATTTTTCGCAATAATTAAGTTATTTGCAGTGTTTTAAGATGCTGGTAGCACCATAATTAAATCGAAGGTCAATTTAATTATTATTTCATTATATTATTATTTCAGCTTCAGTTTATGATTGCGTTTCAAGTCTGATAATAAACGACGCGTAGTTTAACGTATTTAAAATTTACATATAATAAATTTACATGTAAAAATGTTACTAGGCAACAAGATCTCGACCATTCTTTTCTTACTTATTTGATTTATTCATATAGCGGTCTAAAGATTAACTTGTTATTTTTAACTATAAATTTTTTAACGACTTTAAAACGATTAAAATTGCTCGTCGTACGAAAATCATCTGTCAAACTTCATTTTCGAAGAATATGCTTTTTCTCAGAGAATACAATGATCTACTGCAGTTGCTCCATTCTCGCCACGAGATAAGACGATCGTTCTTGAGTCGAATTGGCAGCTGCGAAAGTAATTAGAATTCCTAATAGTCGCAAGTACGCTTAAGTAAGTGCCAGTAACAACGCATTATTAGGGTATAGATACTCGAGCAGCTTTTCTCCGGGGGCCGAAACTTGGGATAGGTACTCTAGCTAAGAATCTCGCCATTACCGTCGCCTTTTGTGTAAATGGCTCTTGTTCGGTAGTTCAACCGTAGTTCCCTTATGGGCGTGGCGGAATCGCTTGCCACGAGGAGTATCGTAATGCAGGTGGGCATCCTGGTTCATGCTTGAGAATGCGTTCTGATCGCGTTAGTACCCAACAGCTAAGGCGGAAGTGCCGAGCTATCTCATCGCCGATAAGACATTAATCCGTAAAATATTATACGCGTTTAGGATAACGATCGAGACGTTGACCATTATGAATATTGTATAAAGATGCACATCTTCCGTGTAATGTATGAATAGACGTATCGCGTCTGTAAAAATGATTCGATAACATGCGATGCAATATCACATAGATGCCATGGAATCATGCATGCATAGAGCTAATATACTCGATAACCTATTCTTTTTATAGCTCTGATTTAAAATTTAGACAAAAATAAGGGCCACTTTTTTGTGCCACGTGTCCATTCGCATTTTTAATAATTGAATCAGAAAAAAAATGTTTGAAATAGAAGTTGAATGGTTTTAAGATTTCTCAATAATTATAATTTAAAAGAATTTTTTTTTAATTTATTTTTTTAATGAAAAATTTTTCATTTAAACAAATTTAAAAAATTTTTTATTATAAAGTACTCTTGTGAAACCATTCAACTTTTATTTCAAACATTTTTTTTCTATCTCCTAGTTTTGGTAATATTCACTTCGAAATAGAATAACCGATTTTTTTTTTCTAAGGATTATTTCATTCCTTGAATACATACGTTTAATAAAAATACTCTTATTTTTGTCTAAAAAAAAACAATATATTCAAAGTTTATAAAAATCAGAGGGGGATACTTCGGTGACTTTGTTAGTTATCTATTGCAAAGAATTTATATGATAAACGCAATGGAGTTCCACACGATAAATACAAATATTACTGTAGCATAATCTCCTGAGCGATTATTCACTTCACCGCGTTCGAACCACGATATATTATTCTCTTATCGTCGTTTCACCCTTCCGTGAATGACGCGTCTATCGGTTGTGATCTCCGTGCGATATTCCGTCGGTGGCGTACTGACGAGTGATGCGCAATCAGTATGACACGACGTTGGATATGCACGCATGTCGTGCACACACGCACCGAAATGCACTGTACTTTATATCCTAGACAGCGTGACGCGCGACGGTACCCGACACAGTGGTCGATGTTCGTGCAGACTCCATCGATCGACGCTTTTGGGACGCAATTAATTTCTATCGGCAATGGCGCGAATGGAAGATCATTATCGGCGTAGGAATGCCCATGTTTGGCCACGAACGGACAGACGGGCGGGCCCGTGGTAACTCTCGCTCCTAACGATATAGCGAATAACGTATGGCACCTATAGAGTTCGTGTTACTGAAATCGTCTGCTACCAGGCTTTCTCTCACTCTTGCTTCTCTCTCTCTTTCTCCTCCTCTCCCCCCCTTCACGCCCTCGGCAGTAATACATTCAGCGGTTACACACAATCGTGCCGGACTTGTCCCACCGCTAACTTATCCCCGATACCGTCAGCTGCGTATGTCTGTCAAGTTAATGTCCCTGATCACTACGAACGTATAGACACCGGTCTCGAGTGGCGTTACGAAAAATGGGCCTCGACTGCGTTTCTGAAATACAGTCGTCTCTCTCGATGCAATGACATGATTTATTTAGCGAACCTGGTTTTTTACACTGGTCGAGAAGATTAATATTGAAGGAAATAGGCGTGAAAATAATCACATTGTTCGTGTACCAAACGATAAATATGTGTGCCTTATTTATTTAAAGTAACACGATCGCATGTTAGAAGTTGTAAGGGCATAAACATATATTTAATATCTATTTACGCTTTAAACTAACTACATGCGAAAGTTGTGTTCACATAACATTCTGTTTTTATTGAACAACACATATTTATAGATGATTTATTTTATTTGTTACTATTTTTATTATTATAAACAAAAATTTTTTAAATGATAACAAAGATCTAAATTTTTTTGTATAAGTACTTTAAGTATTAAAAATGACTTATGCAATGTTTCATTGAAATTCACCAATTAATTTATAACAAATAAATATTTTGTTTATTTACTGAACAATTAATGTCTGCATCTCAATGTAACTTTACATAAATATTTTTTAATTTATAAAGCACTTATGTAAAAGATATTTTTTGTATCACTTTTAAATGCAATTTAGAATAATCTGTAATTTTTTTCAAGTAATTATTAGTATATTGCATTTGATCAAAGTAAATAAACGACAAAATCAAACGAAAACGTGAAGTTGGCATCCCATACTTTCAATTTTTTTTTTGCATTTAATCAGAACTCTTTTCGAAGTGCTCTATTAATTACATCAAAATTTTGACGATAAGGTGTCAATTTTGCAGAGGTGCATGAATCGAAGAATGTCAATACGAGTCACATGTTGATCTCCAAGTCACGGAACAGACAGTACAAGCATCTTTTTCTAACAAATGTCAAAGAGTAACAAGCCGTCTGGTAACGATACAAAGGCGATGGTAGTATCGAACGACCTGCAATTTTCTTTCGAGAGAAAAAGTTCGCGTCTTCTACGAACGTATTTCGTAGAGGTAGCTTCGATTTACTATCTTCCATGCTTGTTAGACTTTTTTTGCGGCCAACACGGTAGAGTGGTGATTCAATTGCGGACGAAGTCGCGGTCGGGCCACGTACGCGGTCCACCCTCGATTTATTTTACTGGCTCTCCACCCAAGGGTGCAGCAGGGTGGTGATCGATCAAAGATAAAGGATCGATGGTTCGGTTAAAGGCGTAACAGCTGGTTCGATTTTCACCTTTCTCTAAAATTTAGGAATACTTCGCTTCACACTGTCAGGAAGAATAAAAGAGTGTCGAGTGTACCTCGAAGATCTTAGGAATTCTGTAACAGAATTTGGCCATGAACGATTTTGTCAAAATCCAACAAGAGAAAAAGGTATCTATATTTATACATATGTACATACATGTACTATTTCACTCTAACTTATACTATCACAATATAATCTTAATTAAAGTTATAAAGTGAGACAGTATAAATTAAAATGAGGTAGTACAGGGTGTTTGGAAAGGTTCAAATATATGTTAATGAGATCAAGTAAGTGAAGAAAGTTCATATAAACTTATGTCTGAAAATGCTTTTGAAAAGTTATAAACGTTCAAAGATCATTTTTATTAAGTGATATGATGGTTATAATAAATAAATGTTCGAAAATAGGTTTGGCGCCGACCTTTCCGGACATTCTGTATAAACAGAATAAAATATACATGAAGTATATACTAAGTACACTAAAAGATTTTAAAATTCCTCATATAAATTCAAGACGAAAACTTTATATAACCATATGTCCGAAACGACTTATAATTAGTTTCAAAGTAGAGGATGTCAAAGTTGAAGAACAAATTATGTTTTTTCTACAATTTTCTACAAATTTCAAAAAAACCACTTGAATTATCTTGATGAAACTTTGTTTAAAGTTTCATCGAAATAATTCGAATGGTTTATCAAAATAATTCGAAATTTTTGAAAAAAAATAAAATCTTTTTACACCTTATATCTTAGAAACTAAGCCGTTTCGGATATATGATATGGTTATATGAAATTTTTGTCTTGAATTTTTGTGAGGAATCACCCCTTAAAATCTTTTTGCGTACTTAGCATACAACCTGTATATCTTTCTCGTAAAATTTTAACAAAATCGTTCGTGCCAGAGATTCTGTTATAGAGTCTCCATCTTAAACTTAAGAGTACTCTCGGCGTCAAGTATAAAATATATCTTTTGCATAATGCTTTATGAATATATTTGCGTCGGTAAACCGAAGAGACGCAACAATCGACTGCACATTGTTTGCATCTGGTTAGCAAACAAAATTGAAAAATAACATTCGATAATTGTACTGCGGATATTATTATAATAAAATTTGATATTATATACTAATTAAATATTGTCAAATATTTGTTACATTCGCAATACTTAAACTGTAATTAATATATCTCGATTATTTGCGGTCGCAAATTGACAACTAAATAAATACAAATGAAAATGTTTCGTCAGTTTCCTAGTTCCTCATTTAGTAAAAATATTTCAACAATAATTATCGAAAAATGAAGATTGACAGACGAATTCCCGACGCGACGGGACCCGTCAGTTCAATTGGACGATTGCCGAAGTAATTGATAGTTCCTCTTAGCAACTACCAAGAACGTCGTTGAATTCTCGAGATACCTGCAGTACATCGTAAAACGAACGACGTCGTGCGTGTCTCTTCGTGGAATGTTCGCGAAGAGAAGTCGTTTAGAGATGTCCGAGAAGGAAATGAAGTTCCTTCGCTTGTAGACGGCTGACTGGAGTGGACAATGTCCACTGACGAAAGTCAGTGGAATGTAGGACGTATAATTGAATGTTGATGGGAAGTACGGAACATTGTGAGATCTTAATTTCGGCGTGACATCGTTAACGTTGCAAAAACGTCCTCACTTGCAGCTAACGACAAACTCCTCGTGTTCTCGTTAACATCATATCTTAACGATGCCCGTGCTCTCCCTGACTTCCAAGCGGCGAAATCGGGGAGAGTACACGCTCTTTGGGAACCCGTGATTTTCAATAACATTCTGTCAAGCGCTGCACAAACAATATACTGAAGACAATTACGTCCCGTAATCATCATTAGTAAACCTACGAATTTAGTATAATCATTTAAATCAAAGGATGTAAGGCGATTTTTTTTAACAAGTTTGTCTCTCTATTAAAATGGATCTATCTTGAAAACTATGCGCGAAAAATATACGCAATAATGTTTATTTGATATCGCAAAATTAAGATTTTTCTCAAAAGTAACACGAACAAAGAGAAAGAAAGCACACGGAAGGAAAGATTTTGCTGAAATATCTAAAAATTCAATTAGAATAAGATCTGAAAATATTTTTGCTGAATCATCAAAATAACGTTAGGACGCTCAAGTATAATGAGTAATGCTGCAAAATATTTTAGCAACTAGCTTGAGCGTTTTACATAATTATTTTAATGTTCTAATAAAATTATTTTCAGATCTATCTCTAACTAAATTTTTAGATATAACCTTAAACAAAACATTTCTTTCGTGCTGTCTGGTAAACGTATAAGGTTACGTATATAAATAGCGGTTGTACGAACAATTTCATTTAACGATACCCTACGTTGTAAGCTTAGAATTTGTGCGCGACAAGATAAGCCGTCGAATGGCTGTACTGCATAACGTTATTATGCGGAATAACGTGTCATAATAACGATAAAGAAAGATTTTTTTCATGATGGGAGACCGTTAAATCCGCTCATATTTCACTCCATCGAGAAGTTGGATATTCATTGCCCCAGTAATATGAATACAACGTCGGCAATGCGAACAATAAAAGGGTCTCAAACCTCATGAAACAGTAATAAGTTGTTGCCTCCCTACGATATTCGCGCTTGCTTTTGGTATTCCTGGCGTGGAAATGAAGATCTCTCTGTGTTGCCGCAGACCACCCTGCTCGCAAGTCGGTCAGCAAACGACGGTGGAAGTCTCGAAACTGGTTTGTCAGATAATTGAGATCCACCAATGGGAATCCAAGAAACTTGGAGAATCCCGGTCGACGGACTGTAACGATCCTGTGTACCGCGGACGCGGAGATTCGCCAAGGTGGTATTTCCAGCAACAAGATTTAATGGAAGGGGGAGAAAAGGGAAGAAACATGCTTTTGCCTTGTGTCCGTTTACTGCATGGTCATTGATTCCTACGAGCACGAAACGCGAGACAAAAATTCCGGACACGTCGTATCCACCCTCACGAAAATTAAGCGGGTTCTTAGCGCCTCGAGATATCGCCGTGACGAGCGGAGAAATCATCATTGCGAGTGTGGGGTGCTTCAAAAGAACCCGTATATCTTGTAGTTCGATAATTTCTCCTCAATCGCATACAAAGCGAATCTCTCGAACGGAAACTCTCAGTCATCCGGAATTGATTCCGTCGGTACTTCCTCCGGGCGAACCTGTTTTCCACGAAATAATGTAAGTATAATGCCAAGCGATCCCCTCTTGTGTACGGTTATTGCATTTCATTTCGGCTGCGGACTTTTTGCTCTCCTTTCAACGGTCGTTCGGAAAAATACGATATAAAGAATACGGACAACCTCATATCTTCAATAACGATAGAAAAATTTAAAGAGGGAAAATTATAGAGAAAATTATAAAGGAATCTTTATTGTGTTGTGCTTTCTGTTATAATTACGAGAGAAAAAAAACATCAGTAAATCTCCATCATAGACATTCTTGTTTGCGATAAACATAAAATGTTCGCGACATAGGTAAAGCGACATAATGAAAGATGTTTTAAAAGTAAAAAAATCGCAAATTGAAAATATTGTGCATGCGATTTTCTCCCTCATTGCAGAACCCGTGACGGAAATAGTCGGTGGTCCTCATCTGTTCATCAACAAGGGCAGCACGATAAATTTAACATGCTACGTGAGACACGCGCCTGAACCACCGTCGACAATAATTTGGATTCATAACCACCAGGTAAGCCGGACTTACGATCCGCGAATGAAGGTTTTACTACTTGCTGAAAATCACCTGTCATGCTGCCATGAAGTCATGAGAGATGCTTTCAACTGAAACCTCATCTGAATTTCATAACCGATGCTGGTTTTGCGAGCGGACCGCTGATATCGGTATAAACAGAAACATTTTTCATGTTCCTCGCGGCTGTTTGAAAAAAGCCTGCAGCTGTGTACACACTTCTATTGGCCTGGTATATCGATTATCGCTGGCAGCATACTTTCGTTCCTTCAGACGTGCAATATTTATCGAAGACGTCAACAACAACTTGCTTTCTCAACAAGATGATTCCGTTCGAGCGACTTGGCAATCATAATTAAAAGATTCGTACATTAAAGATATTTCTTTTTATAATACGGTTGTACTCATTATCAAATAAGAGAAAAAATTCTATTTTCGGTCGAAGTGAATGTTGATATTTCAGAGTTGTTAGCGGTCAGGGAAATCAGAGAAAATCGGGAAAAGTCAGTGAAATTAAAAAGTGGTCAGGGAGAACCGGGGAAAACGGGAAAAAGTCAGGAAAATTATTATCAAGGAATTTATTAACCTAAGATAAAATTAAATTACTGTAAAATTCTAAGTTTAAACTTTACTTCTTTAAAAATTATGAAATAGAATTTTTTAAATTTCATAAAGAAGAAAATGCAAATCTTTTTTTTATTTTTAATTTTACAATAAACAATTTGCAGAAAACTATTAACAGACATTGTTAAAAAGAAAAAAACTTAACTTTGCAAAATATGTATTAATGATGAATATTTTGTAAATCATTTCTAATTAAAATTAATTAAAATGATAATTAGAACGTACAGTGTTTTAATAAAATGATTAATGCCTGTATTAGTCAAGCCTTATATTTAAGGCTTCCTTAAATTTAATCGTTAAATTTAAGGCTTCCTTAAAATTAATTTATTTTTAGATACTCTACGAATTATTTTATTGGCTATTGAGCATCTGAACATAAATTTAAGGAAGCCTTGAATATAAGATCTGACTATGAATACGGACAAAAATCTCAATAAGCAATGTGCAAAACAAAGATACATGTAATAAGATTGATACATGTATATCCGCCTTTTTTTCGTAATTCATTTGTTTTTTAACTCATCACGTATCACGGTATCAGTAGTCGTATGTTCCACTTAACATTTGTAACACACTCACTGCAAATATCGTATTATTATTTATATTTTCAACTTGTTCTTTAAGGTAAATAATTCTTCTAATATAAATATTTTTTATTGTACGTACTGTTTATAAATTAAAATATTTTAATATATTTGTTTCTATTCAAAGAATCTTTCAGGTTTTAGTTAGGAAATTTTTTCAAAAAGTGACCGGGGAAACCGGGAAAGTCAGGGAAACTTTCTTTCTTTTTTACTAACAACCCAATATTTAATAATACTCATATGCAAATTTGCAAGCACATTTTTCACTTCTATAAACTGCACCCCAATTTGTCAGGTTTGAAAAAACGCAATTATAAACTGAAATTAGAACATTAAAAATGACATGATAATATTAAAAATTGAAAAATAATATCTTCTCATTAGTTACCGGTTATTGCGACAAATATCTCCACATGCCTCGACGAATTGATAAAACGCCTGACCCAGAAAATCGAGAATTTCAGATTCAATAACCATGAGATGATATTTTTCATATTAAGTTCTTTGCAGCTTATTAACATTGTTTAATTGATGATCAATGTAATTTATAAAAGTATTTTTAGTTTATGATTTCATATCTAACAAACCACATCAATGGCAATTTATATAATTAAAAAATGTATTTTTGTAAATAAATATTATTAAGATCTACTTCGACCGAAAATAGGATTCGTTCTCTTATTTAATTTATTCTTATCAGTCTAATTTCCACTTATAATTATTCTTATTGTAGCACGATAATTTATAAATATTTCCATTAAATATAACAAAGTTTCTCTCTCAATATCACGAGACAATTCATTTGTTTAGGAACATTGCGAAAGTTTCTCGGGAAGCGTACATCTAAAGACGGCCACATTATTAATAATAGACAGATGAATGCTTTCGTAACATATTACGTTAGTTTCATTTGAGTTTAAGAATCTCACTATCACACTTATTTATGTAAACGCGCGTATAACTGGAATAACCAAGATGATTGCCTAGACGCTTTAAGTTATAATTTTGGGAAACTTGTCCCGAAATGCTTTATGCCATTCAAGGAATTCATCTACAGTCGACACTTTTACCCCTTCCACTTCCCACAAAGTGCCTTAAGCCCCGTCTAGTCACGTCACAGACAAATGATATAACATCTGTTTCTCTCTTCTTCCGCGAGTAAGCAATTAAATTCTGGGTCGATTAATTATACGTGCTTATATCGTTATTATCTGCGGCAATTATCTTAAATATTAATTCAATAAATATATAGAAAATATATAGTCATGTTGAATATGATCCCAGCATTAATCACAGGGTTGGCAAATTCCACATCTATATTGATAAAAAGGGTAAACCTTCGGATGAACTGCATATTCGAAATCATACAAACGACCACGTGTTTTTGATGTATTTTTGGCTCCTGAAAACGAATATGGCAGCAGAAATTGGCGCTCGGCCGTATCTTGGCCGCAATCTTGAAAAAACAGCTGAAAAACGACATTTTTTTTAAGTTTCTTGCATTTATTTCGAAATATACGAATCGTACAAAAAAATGTTTCAAACAAAAATTGTAGAGCATGAAATTCTCTATAAAAAAGATTCTACACATTTTTGTCCTAATCACAAAAGGAAGCCCGTAAAACAGCGATGAAAGTGACTAGTTACACGTTTGTGCGGCCTTTACTTACACGTTTATGCTCTGTGATCACATGTGCATGCGTTGTACGTACTTTTCGGTAAGAGTGCACGAAATTTAAAGTCATAATCCATTAAATTAATAACCATTAATAACCCATGTGAATAGTGGGATGTATAGACAGTAATGCTTGGGTTCGGGCGGCTACGCCGCCCGAACGAAATAAAATAACATCCTACCCGCTTGGGGCCTAAAGCCCCAAGCGGGTAGGATATGTTATTCTATTTCGTTCGGGCGGCGTAGCCGCCCGAACCCAAGCATTACTGTCTATACATCCTACTATCCACATGGGTTATTAATGGTTATTAATTTAATGGATTATGACTAGATATATCTATAAGATACTGTATAAAATGCCTGCGAATCACGTCCTCATATATACTAAATTTCGGCACATTTCACTTGCGAGAAACCTAATTGATTAAGTTGGGTACTTTAACTACGGATTACGCGTTTATTATACAAGATACGACAAAAGTGTATCAAACCTTATTTGTAGAGGATTTTCCGCTCTGCATTTTTTGTTTGAAACATTTTTTCATACAATTTGCATTTTTCGAAATAAATACAAAAAACTAAAAAAAATCACGTTTTTTCGATGTTTTTTCGAAATTGCGGCCAAGATACGGCCGAGCGCCAATTTCTGCTGTCATATTTGTTTTCAGGAGCCAAAAATACATCAAAAACACGTGGTCGTTTGTTTCGTTTCGAATATGCAGCTCATCCGAAGGTTTACCCAAAATTTTTGTTTTAGAAATATATTTTTAACATATTAATTTGAAGTAACAAAATATTATTATAAAGTGTTTTGTCATTATTGATTCATTTTTTTATTCAATTCATTTTTCTTTAAATTATCATGATTGGTACGATTTACTAATAAAGCAGAAAATTTTTTTGCACAATATAAGTAAATATATTATAGTATTACATATTTTATAATTTTTGCCAGTTTATGGTATCGAATAAAATCCGGATTTACAATAGTTTCTTTTACCATTGAATTTTTCCAGCCAATCCCGATTAATTGAGATTTTTCATTTATTAGAATTTGACTGAATATTTAATATTTATTTCAAAACTTCATATTGTGTGGTTCCTTTTAGCTAAAATTATTATTAATTTTTCTTTCACTAACAAATGCATGCGTATTCATAAATTAAACAATCATGACCGCAATTTCTGCCGGTATTAATTAAATATTATCAAATATGATTAATTTAGTGACGCAATAAATTCTGTCCTAATGAAACTTATAAAACAAACATACATATATGATAATTTGTGTAACCAATTGGATCGTTAATTACCAATTATTGCAAAATGTAACATCTGCGGTTGTAATAAAATTATAAATAAAATTTGAAAATAACATTGTTGTGATGCATTACGTGTTTTTTGAAAATCATAAAAGATGTAAAAGAGCAATTTATTCCTAAAAAGTCATACTTTCAGTCTTTATATTGAGTTTAAATAAGATCTGTTTATTATAATCAATACGAATCTTTTTACTGCTTGAACAATTGTTATAAAAGTTGAAGTTTGTTTAATGTTTAAATGTGTTTAAAATTTAGAAAGGGGATACAAAACTACAAAACCTAAAATAAATTGTATAAATCTTATATATATAAAATTCATGGTTTTGATATTTTCATATAATTACGATCGCGTGATAAAAATACGTATTTTATGTCGGACAGCGAGGTCAGGAAATGAATGTGTAACGTCTAGAAAAAATCCTAGGAGAAAAAGGATTTCTGTCATTGCAGGGAACACGTTCCGTCGACACTTCCTGCTTCTTCCTTTCCCGCAGAGTGGCCCCATCCGTACTTGGTCACGTTAGAGGCAAGTAACCCGACATGCTTTTTATATCCTTTTTCCGCAGGCGATTAACTTCGACTCGCCGAGGGGTGGCATCAGCCTGGTAACGGAAAAAGGACCCGTAACTTCGAGCCGTTTACTCATTCAGAAGGCGAACTTCAGAGACTCCGGCCTTTACACGTGTTCGCCCAATAACACTCATCCTAACAGCGTACATGTCCACATAATGAGTGGTAAAAAAAATGCCAATTTCATTCAGAACAAGCTTTATGTGCAAGTTACTCCACACGTTACTGATTTAAATTCGAGTGAGACATTTTTTAAAAGAACAGATTCACTAAAAAAAGCTACAATGTGTGTTAAACCAAATAGATATACGCTCAAAAATCTAATAACAATTTGTGATAACTTTTATTTTCGCCGTTTATTACGAGATAATATAAAAACACATTCTTTTACGCAAAAATAATACAAAATTAAATTCATCTCTCTGGAAATTATATAATTCAGGTAATTTAATAATCACATTATAAGCATTTAAAAAATCAATAATTACTTTTTTGAAAATAAGAGACTATTTAGCGACTATCCTCTACACGGAAAAAACTATTTTGCTGAAATACCTAAAAATTTAGCCAAATAATAGCTCTAAAAATAACTTTCCTGAACCATCAACATAATTAGGTAAGAATCTCAAACATGATGAGCAATACTGTAAAAACTTTTGACATTCTAGCAATCAACTTAAGTATCCTAAGTATACATAATTATTTTGATGGCCTAACGAAATTATTTTCAGATCTGTAGATCAAGCTAAATTTTTAGATACTTCAGCAAAACCGTCCTTTCTGTGTGAAGTGTTAGACCAAATACTTTTTTTAGTTTACAGAAAAAGGTATAAACTAAACTCGACAAAAATGCTTAGCTTGTAAACGTCAAGTAAGGCCTTTTCACCCAAAGCAAGAGCTCGCGCTCGGCTCCGCGGAAACGTCGCTCTAAATACCACCTGCTAAGAACCGACCGAGCGAAACGGCATTATAGTGTAGCGTTTGTTTCAGGAGAATACCCAGCGGCAATGCAAGGTAGAGGCGACAGAATGGCCGCGACGCTGCTTCCGGTCGTCCTACTTCTTCGGATGATATTCTAGCCGACGTTATGCACTCCGGGCTCTGGGTTGAATGCGCGCGAACTTATGCACGGTCGCCTAACTTCCACGAAACCATCGAGCGGGAGGTTCGGTTTCGCGGTTTTCTCTCCGAGGATTCAACTCGCTGCGACGCGCATTCGACACTTTCGCCTCGCGAAAGTAACGGAATCTCATCGTAGATTTGCGTCGCGACATTGCGTATCTCCTATTACGTCGTCAGACTGATTGAAATACATTCTTCGCGTTACGGAAAATCCATTTGTCACATCGTCGCCTGGAAAGCGTGAGTTAAAATAAATATTAGACTAGATGTATCCGAGAAAATGATGAATTGCGTGATGAATAACAACTATTAAATATATATATTTAGTTCTGTGTGATTATGTCGTTAAAAAAAAGAACAAAAATATAGCTTAATAATGGCCAAAAAATTTGATATCTACAAATTAAAAATATTTTTTATTAGAAAATATTACTTACATTATGCAACAATATTTCTTAATTATCAATTTTGCTGCCGTAATGGACAAGCAAGAATCTGTCCATAATGATAACTTTTAACATGATTAGTCAAATAAATTCGCTGAATTCACACGATACTTTCAAGGCCGTTATCATTTTGTAAAAAAAGTGTCTGAATTCTTGCTCTACTACGGAAACAAGTACGAACTCTTTTTCTATTCCGGCAAAGAATCACGTGTTCCCGTTTCAGCCGTCTGGAATCTTTCCTCACTTTCCGAAATAAAAATCGTCTGCGAAAAAAGAACATTTTGTAAATGTCATACTAATATAATGTATGACCTAAAATCGATCCATTTCTGAATTTCGATATTTATATATTCCTAAATTCCTATTACAAACGAAGAAACAGTAATATAAAAAATACATTGTAAGAACCGAAAGAATCGCTTTGAATATTGTTTGAAATTAAATTTACAAAAATTTTTTTGAATAATGTATGAAGAACTTCAAAAAACGGAGAAACTAGATTCGCAGAATTGGATGAAACGCAACACAGCGTAAAATTGCGTATCGGTAAAATGCAAAATTTTTTGCAACATCAAATGGAAGAAACACACGCACCGATATATTGGGATCCCATTTTTTAGCAAATTGTCATCTATCGTTTTCACCAGAAAATCTTGAGCACATCGTATTCATTGTGGCAGTCATTCAATTATTGATTGTGCTTGGTAGACCGCAATATTCGCTCCAATCGCTGCAATTACCAATATTTTGGCTGCGACTAGTTTTGATTATATATTCCAATATAATCCCATTATTGAATTATTGGTTATTATACAGGAAATAAGTTGGAGGTTTTCAAAAAAGAATTTTGCAAATATCTGAGAGAAAATAGGCATCACAATTGCCTTTAAAAATTTTATAAAATTCTTTCAAATTGAATGTAAAAACTTCGACTCATCAATATGAATTATTTTAACATAAACAAATGAAATTAAAAATTATACAGATTAATTCTCATTTGCGTAAATAATAAATGTTAAGAATATATTATATTGGAAAATTGGGTTAATTATATTTGTTTTATTTTCTCTAAGATCTAATTAATATATTCCCCATTTCTATAAGTTTTTAATTATAGTATTAACAATTATTATAATTTTATGGTTCTGAAACATTAAAACAACATTAACCCTTTGAGGAGCACATTTTTTTTCTACCTAACGGATTCCTGTGAAATTTTGTATTTCTCTGTTCTTTTTGATCCATGATTACGAATCTACAATCAGATTTTAAAAATTCAAATTGACAGATCCAATATGGCTGTCATATAGAGATAAATTAGTATAAATATGAATATGGCTTTCACACAGAATTACACTTTCAGTTTTTAACTTTTTCAGAAAAATTAAAAATTCAAACTTCAATATAAGACTTTTCTAAAAAGCTGGAACATCTGATTTATGCGTTATGAATTTATGAAAATGATTAAAACAACATTTTTGGATGTTTCAACCCCTTCTTTCTTGGAAAACTTACATGAGAGACAAATTTTGAGGCCATATTCGTATTTAGTGCGTTCTATTTACTAAAAAATTTTTCATGACAAAAATGTAAAAAACTTGTTATATAATGTAATTTTTATCTTCACACAGTACACCAATAATTTTGTTAAATCTAGCGTGCAAAAAATTCAGGAAAATGTATATATATATATATATATTTAATATTTTACCACCTGAAAAAAGTTTAGTAAAATTTTCAGCCTCTTATCTTAAATACTTTCCAAGAAACCACCTTTTTTGTGAAAAAAAAATGCTCTTTCTTCAACTTTATTTCTTATAACTGATTAGAAAAGAACAATCAGATATAATGACCATATGGAAAACATGTAAAGTAGGTAATAATATATCAGAAAAATGTAAAATTATAATTGGTTTCATTAAACCTGAGCAATATATAATATTTTTAAAATGATGAAGAAAAAGGTGTAAAGTACGCTTCCCACTGTCCTTCAAAGGGTTAAAACATAAAAATTGTGCTATTTTCTAAAAATTAGGGAAAAATAAATAATACAATTAATATAAGAGAAAATGTTTCAAAGAAATGTATCGAATTATACGGCAAAATGCCGCAAAATACATCTGAATAATCTTGTGTCTTGTACATCAGGTGATAAAATCCGTTCAACTTCGGAAGTAAGGATAGACGCGTTGACGGTCTGCGAAACGCATAGAATCAGAAACTTGGAAATTTGCGTGAGAGAAAGAGCAATGGAGATACGCAAATATAACGAAGCTTTCCCGAGCTTGCAGTGATGCGACGTATTTATAAGAAGAAAGCAGGTTTATTCGCCGAACTTATAATGGCTCGACTTCGAAGCGGATTTTATTCTCGTTACGGTTACTGGTAAAAACGTATTGTTCGAAAGTGCATTAGCTCTCGGGGATTCGAACACCATTGCGCCGCGCCGGGACGATTCTGAGATTGTTTCATTTTCCACCGTAAAGGAGGACTGGCATTGTGCCTCTGCAGCGAGCTTGGCAATATTGTTGTGTCGGAAATGTACCTCGCTTTTTCAGGACCACTCACGAAAACGTAAAAACGATGATATCTTTATCACTATTAGCGCCCAAAACCGAATGTTTCTTCTATCAATGGGACCATATAATCCATGGTGGAAAGGATATAACATGGTGTGTGCAGTTGGACAGTTGTCTCTGTCTAAATCTTTGCCTTCTCCGTCTATGGACTGTTCATAGTGGGAAGAATTATCTTTCCTTGTTTGATACACTTTATAATGCATCTTAGGTTCTCTTTCTATAGAAAGAGAAACAAAGTGTGTTAAACAAGGAAAGATTCAGTACCAACATCACGACGCGAAACGATCGGTATTAATAGTCGATTCTTACATTTAAGACTGTCTTAAGTACAATCTTATGATGTCATAAGTCGATCTGAGGACTGTATTAGCATCTTAAGACATTATTTAAGACGGTTTTAAAATAAGAATGGACTATGAATACCGCCCATGTTTCGCAGTTGGTAGTCCTTGGCACACTGTAGAAGATGTGGAGCAAAAGTAGGCATGGTTCGGCTGAACTATACACACCATGTAATCCTTCGACCATGATATAATCGGAGCGCGTTGGTCCAATCGCGAATAATTCGCGTTAGCAGTTGATGCCGGCGTGCACGTGTAAGAAACGGTCCTATGTGGTTGCTGTATATACTATATTAGAAACGTTATCCTAAGAATATTTCGGTGCCAGTCTTTCAATTAGCTTGTATAACGACGCCGAAACTCGTTGTACTTCAAGGATACTACGTATAATGCATATACACGAGGTATGTTTTTATAGTTGTCAATATATATATGTATATGCGGCAGAGAAAACGATTAAAACTCTAAACAGACAGAGAAAATGATTAAAATGACGTAGATTAAGTGTTATTTGTCATTCTCTATATAGATATACCTTTTTCATGAATCTGTACATTTTCGCCGAATTAGTGCTGCGAATTGTGTCGGAAAAATTTATTTGCCATTGTACGCATTTAATAAAAGAGGAAAAAACGTTCAAAGAAGAGTGACGGATCGTGCACGAACTATCTACATTAATCGTACTTCTTTGGTTGAATGAATTTTTACACCGGATCGTTTAACAATTGTGGATCTTTGGGATATTACCACAATAACTCGTTAATCACTATTTTGTTCTTAATTCTTGATTATTTCTGGTGTCATATTTTAAAGAAGCAATTTTAATTAATAATTTAGCGGACGCTAATTACCCTTTTTTAGAAAAAAGGCTCTTTCACGCCTTCTTGTTTCCTACTTTGTTATACGAACCGGTTACTTAAGTTTCACATGCCCCGACCGCAATCTCTTTTACTTTCCAAACACCAAGAATTTGTATTTCATGTTTGTGTCCACAATGAATGTCATGATCTAATGTTCTTTTTGATTTAGTAATTTAATATTGTTACATTTTAAAATGAGATAATTGAATAAAAAATAATTAACTGTTGAAAGCAAGAACTATAATTATTAAGAAACAATATTTAAAATAAAAATCACAAAGAAAACAATTTAAAATAATTTCCACAACATATCTGCATGAGAATCAACAATCTGCAAAAACGTAAGTATCTTTAAAGTGTTTTTCTATTTAATACTTTTATTAGGCACACGGCTACATTTTGTATACATTCGTAATGTGTTCGATAATCGATATATAAAGCTCAGCTCTGTGTAATTATTTCCATAATTATTATCTTCGTATATAACACAAAGCGCAGCTAGGAGGAAACTTTCCGTTACCAGCCAATAATTTCCATCGCAAATGTAATTATTAACGCTGTCGAGCATTATATATACGGTGCAGTTCATTACATAGGAATTAATAAATTTAATGACAGTTACAGCGTGCATCATGTCGCAGTGCAGCACTATAGTGATGCACTATAGTGTAGTAGTTTCATCGACGAGGCATGCATCCAATTGGAAAGTCGATAGATTCTGTTACGTGACATGTGATCATACGTTCCGTTTCACAAGATACAACGCGCTTTTTTTATATATTTCATTTCCGAGTCACGATGCGTATTTTTTATGACTGAGCATAAATTTCAGCGACAATAGAAACATTCAGTATAGAATAACGTAACGTAGTTGGTGGTTCAGTGGATCGAACATCAAGGTATCAAAAATGCATCAAAGTGAGTATTAAATCAAATATTTTGTGTGTGTGTGTGTGTGTGTGTGTGTGTGTGTGTAGTACCGATACAGCCATCCACTCAATGGACTAAATATAACTGTTCGTCCGCAAAAATGAGCTTGCGCGAGATTTAAATTTTTTACTTTAATGGAGATCATATTTTATAATATTCTGTTAATCTGAATTAATACCGTAACTCAAATTACAATAAAAATAAAAAAAAACTGTAAATGTAGAAATTGTGAAGAAAAGAATTAACAATAAAAAAAAGTAAATTCCTTAAAAATTGAACTAGGAATTTGTTGCAATTTTATTTATTTAACAATAAGAAATGTACGGTCCAGTAAAATTCTTATTGTTTAATTTTATTTATTTCACTGATTGTGAGATGTGCCGGTATAATCTTCCGCAATGCTTTTGATGAGCTAACATAGGTTCGATTAACGGTGCGGATGAAACATATCAGTGGAACGTATATGAATTCTAAATAGATGCTCGTACAAACAGTACAGTAATTCCATCAGTTAGTACTTGGTTAATGCAATAGGTCAATCACATACACATCCCAGTCCCAGTCGACATATGTATCGAAATTCCTATATCTATACGCGTAACTGACGTTGGCAGGTCATAACATGCGTGTGTTGTATTACTGAAGTAATCATGTATATCGCATTGTCATAAGTAGTAGAGCAGACCGTAATGCATCAGCTGGAGTATGAAGAGGACTGTTGAAATTGTACTGCTCCAATTAATATCTAAAGCGGCAGATAACTCACGGCCCCACCCGATATTCGAATTCTATGCGTAGCAGCTTCCGGCGATGCAACATTTCGGAGATCTCTCTCAATGGTTGTTTCACTTTGTGTTATTTCGAGAAACTCATCCGCGGATAACGATAAACAAATATTTGTCTCGGAGTTAGTAGCGACGCCCAATCCACGAAAATCGTGACAAATGCCGCAAGGAAAATCGATATAAATGTAAATAGTACACAAGACGCGGCTAGCAAACAATTAGCTCTTCCATCATCTTACATATTCATTTCGAATTTTAACTTAGCTACTATAGCAAAAGTAACTGCATCCGTAAACATGTGGTAAGGAAGATCAACGTTGTACTAAGGTGATTGAATAAGGAACATGTTTCTCTTTTTGCGTTCGTGGTATTTCAATAATTGTTAAAATTTGTAAAAATTGTGAAAGAAAGAATAACAACTTATGCTTTATGTCACAAAATATTACGTTACATTAATAATTTAATTATTATTACATTCCAAATGTTATTATTGAATTGGACAAAAATTAATAATTGAATTAACACAGGAATTAATATAGAAAGTAAAATAATATATAAAATTTATTAGAAGATATTTATCTTAACCAAAATCTGAGAAAATTAATGTAACAATAACAAGATAACTTTCTATTAATGTGATAAAATTACGCGAAACCATACAGGAACACAGCATTATGCGCATGCAAGCTATGTTTAATTAGCTGACATACTTCAACGTAATGTTAAATCTAATTTGCCAGTCGAAGTAATGAACAGACTTTGGTAAGTACTTACATGTTAAATGATTCAATCTCTGTTATGTCGCTCAGTTTATTGTACACGTTTCATGATGCATTCAATTTGAACCAATCAGAAGTTCTTTTAGCAATTATCAGCCAATCATATGACTCACAAGTATAATGTTTTTAATACACTGCAGCATATGCTGAACATTAAAATCAATATTAACAATATTCCTCAATTGCCGGTGTGTTCTGAGTCACGGTGTTTCATCTCGCCATAAACTCCACGAACAAAGTACTCAAACGAAATTCATTTAACTGTGAAATTAGACACCGCGGTTGAATTACTTTTCGGACGAAAAGCACTCACATACGACAGTTTGTCAAAACTATGGACGTGCTTTGACGCTACACTTGGCTGGTGTAATCAAGGTTGATGAAACATTAAGGTCACTTAGAATGACTAAAAACTGGGAGAAAGCATAGCCAGCGCGTTTTTTCTAACACAACTTTGAGATGACAGAATTACTAAAATATTATCTTTTGTTCGAAATATATGTATAATAATTGGAACAATCAATTTTGTTTCTGTATTCAATCGGTAATATTTCGTAAATTAGTCGGTCAAGATAAGTAATCTTATAATCATTATTAATGAAATTATTATTCTTGTAATTATTTTTCGTAACCTGTCACCTAAGTACCAAATTACAAGCAAAAAATACACGAGGTATTCTTTCATATATGATACACGTGCGTGCTAAATTTTCAAATACTAAAATTTCAAAATACTATATGAAAATACTATACTCTATGAAAAATACTAGGAAAAATGAATGGAGCGACATGCAACAAAAACTACTTTTTATATTTCGCGTTTTACAAATGTTTATGTTGAATACATATATATTCTTATTGAATACATATATATTCTTATTGCGATAGCTACATACATATATATAATGAAAAAAAATAAAATGTTAAGATGTAAAACATGAATATTATAATATCTCGAGCAAAAAACAACATTCAGAAACTTTCAATGTATAATTTTTAAAATGCATACATTAATAACATAAATAAAAATAAGAAGGTTACGTGACATATTTCAATTAAATGATTTAATATAAAATAGTTAAATAAATATTATGATTATTATATAATGTAATTGTTATAATCCTATCCTAATTTTTCAGAGTTCAACTATTCATTAATAATATAAATTTACTTGGAAGCCACTTGGAAGAGAGTAAAATAACATGACAGATCGGGACACACGTAACTGCAATTATGAGAGCCAGATGGTGTAAATATTTTATACGATGTTACTGGCCAACTTTAATCATTTATAACAGAAAAACTATTATAATATTTTCGTGTCAGGATTTTTTATTTCAATTAATCTCTCTGTACATTTAAGTAAATGATGGTTATAAAGCATTCTAATAATTTTCACGGGAACGCTTAGTATTTTTTTTTAAATCTTTTCTTTTATTCGCAGAAGTTTAAATAGCGTGTGTCAAAACGAAATCTAATAATATGGATTTATGCGAAATAAATTATGATAATCCTGACTGAAATTACATATTTCATATTCTCGCCGACGACACGAAAACCACTCTCACACAACCATGATTAGCATAGAAAAAGGGCTTATCTTACGTCCGTCGTTTCACAGAGTAACTTTTACCGTCGGACACGGCGGATTTGTAAAGCTAAATTTAATTTGAAAAGCAGATTTATGTGCCACGCCGTACTCTTCTTACGCCGAAACTGTTCCTCGTTTCTTAATTACGTCTCCAGATCTGCTCTTGCCGTTTTACGATTCGCATTTATCACGAGCCTCGTAAGATTCCAAGTGAAAATATACTGCCGAGAAACAAGAGGTGGGCGGAAAAGAGAGGTGGAAGAGAGGAGAGGAAACTGCGCTTCGTTAAGACGTTTAATTTTATATGGCTCCTGCGAGGAGTCGCCGCCGCGGCTCTCTACGTTATTTATTTTCTCACGAGACACACTCTGCTGCGACGATCAAACAACAAAAACTCAAATACGATCCCGAGCAAGCTCCGATTAATGTTTAATTACAACCGAATAGTTCTCAATCCTATCATTCCCAGGTGCTTTTTCTTTTTCTACTTTGCTGCTTAAGTCGTTGGAGCGTATCGAAAAAGAGCGGATACAAAAACTCAAGCTATTCTTTTTTGAAGCAGTTTAAATTTTAAATTAACGAGCAATATACATACAAAAGTAGAAACTTTTGCGATCCTACATGCGATCAAAAAGGTACCTTAATGAAAATATCCTTTTCCACGCATAAACCCTTTACAACGAATGTAATTAAGTAGTACAGCAAAAACCCTATAACTATTAGAAAAAGTTCATTAAAAATGTCGAAATATGATACATTGTAATCTCTTAAAATTAGCATTTTTAACTCCTTTTAGTTTACCTTGTATTATTGACAATCTCATTAACTTTGAACGTTTGACCCCTTATAGTCAACTGATTTGACTCATATTTTATTTCGGTGGAGCTAAAGTCTTTAAATACTTAAAAAAAGAATTTTAAAAAGTTGAGCCATTTTCGGACCTTCTAGACAGATGGATGGCCGAACCAACATTGTGAAATTATAAAGTAATTTATTGCATTATTTAATACTATGACACATTTTTGTTAAAAGTATGCGCCTACAATTATGGATTGATAACCGTAATTCACATCGTATTAATATAGCTTCATCATAAAAACGTTACCAAGATAGTTGGAACAATTAATAAATGAATTGTCGGGAAGTAATATCATATATAGTTTGATGAAAACTAGAATGACATTAAATTAATATTAATAGCGTTAGCGTGAACCAGAAATCGCTTTATTAGCTATGACCTCTAGAAGATACATTAAATACCCATTATAAAAGTTGTGTATTAATTGATATCCCGACACCAAGCTTTCGACATAATCATAATAATATGAACGAGATTTAATTACTGCGCTGTCAGCGATTGTCGAGGAAAAAGGATTGTACTAATCGACAATTCCATCGGAGCGGAGGGATAAACGGCGCTCTCTAACGTAGCGAGATAAATCTGTAGGATATACCTGCCGGATGACTCTCGAGGGAATAACTTCCCGTTGTGTTCTTTTGGTAAGTGCCATTATGCGTTCGCGCGGCAATAAAGGAACGAACTTTTCTCCCAAGCATTATTATTAATAGGAGAAAAAGAATGAAAAATGGATGACTAATGTTTATCAGTTCCCGTATAAAAACATACTACTAGTGTCACTAGTAGTGTAATATTGGTGGAGAAAATTTTATTAAAATTTCACTGAAATTTTGTTGTGAAAATAAGTATTATTGATTAGAATCATATTTTAGAAGATATATGACAAAATTATAATAAAAAAAGCTTCCTTTATGAATTCGAGAACTAATTTTATGATGCTCTTATGCGCGGTTACCCATCTGAATCTGTACCTCCACTTAGCATGTTTGACTTCTGTGATCGTACAGGAACTGCTCGAAGAACCATAAACACCTATAATGCTAATGGATGTATAGTTGTAATATATCTGGTCAAAGAGGTGTGTTGTAAGAAAGATTGTACATAGAAAAAATAATTAATGTTAAATATAATTGTAATGTACAAATGATAATACCTATGATAATAACTTGTTTTTAATAATACTGTAAAATATTATTTCTACTAGCTGAAATAATTGCTCTAATGATATATATGTATTTTTTATTCTAATAAATTTTTTATACCAAATATTATAATTACTGAAAATAGTTCTATGTTACGTCATATGTCGTCATACACTGCTACAGTAATAACATTACTGGCTCAGCAGTGACACTATTACGTATCAATAGTGATACTACTGCAGTAGCAGTGATACTAGTAGTATATTTTTATACGGGTTGAAACTAATAAAGCATCGTCGTTTATAGAATATTTCGTTTACAGAATATTTTATCGAGTCGTTCGTATTCGTTCCGACTCATTTAAGTAAAAACGTTTATTCTTAAAACGTTAGATAGAAATGGTCATGAAGCCTGATACTTACTTTTTAATCCACTTAACTCTGAACTGTAGTCATTATCTCGTAGAGAATGACGATGCATTTCTTCGTTAGATACATTTTCTTCCTAGCACTTACGATCCTTGTTTCGCCGTTGTTGCTAGCTGTTGCAGCTGATCACACTTCCTTTGCATCTTATTTTTTCACAATAGTATCCGCGAGAAGTAATCGCAACACATGTACGTGTAATTTAACGTTGTAAACGTGATTTCAGCCGTGTACGGAGAATGAAAAATTTAGCAAAAAATTCGCTGGAGATGAAGAGGTGGAGGGTTGGTTTGATAGCGTATAAAATTAAATCCATTACATGCAATCGCATTACACGCTTGCGCACGGCCACGGATTAACAATAAAATCTCTGGTGAGCTTTCAGTACCATCGCGCGCGAACGATGTTGCGAAATTAAAAGAAAAATTAAACTCAAATATTCATTAATATCAGCGTGCATTCGTTTTTAGAATCCTTTCGAATAAATTATTAAACACGCGCGCGTGGCCGGAGTTATTAAAATGCAACAATTTATTGCAACGTATAATGTTTTGTACGTGAATGATAATAAATAATCATTTAATATGCATATTTGTCGTTCATCAATTTTCTTTACGCGATCGCTTCTATAAATACATATTTCTCTAATAATCATTGCAGGCATTACTCATCAATACTGGATATATTTTCCTGTAAAAATTTATGCTCTCTCGCAATACTTTTTTTTTAATCTAACTTTATTTGCAGACGATAAAAAAAATCAAAGATGCTGAAATGAACTTTCCATCTTTAACTACCTGTTTCATTATCTTTTTTTTACGAGAAAAAAAATATTTCCTTCAGAAAGACTCTGCTAACTCTTGAAAAAGTCACGATCCTTTCTACACAAAGAAAACTCAGAAGACTCTCCGTTAAAGAAGAAGCCCGTAAAGTAACACGTAGCTATACGCGTGACATCAGTCCTTCGAAAGTACAGCGCATATCCGACTTATCTTCATTCCAGCAATGTGCCTCACCCTTACCCGTCCATTTATCTCGAACATGTATCCGCTTCACTCTCGATCCGGATTTTGCTCTCCCGTAGCTACTTCGACTTTGCCCTTTCAAGTATCAAGGTGCTTTTTCAAGCGTCCTGTGAATTATTCGCTACTCGATATCTCATCCTTTTTCCCTACTTCAGACTACTTCCGGTGGGAACTCATCAGACGTTCCGGCGTAGATTAAATTCACGCAAGTATCGAGGCCGCTACGAGAGAACGAACGCGGGTAACTTTCATTAAAGCTCCTTTCCGACGCGGTTAATCGCATTTGCGGATGAATCCCACTCTCGTCCTATCTGGGAAAACTCCTGGACATAGCTGCGGTGCCCGACATTCTCACTGTCCCTGCATTCTCTTCACGATATATTTAGCTAAATGTATCTTACATTTTGCGAAGCGTACTAAACCGACATTGTATAATAAAAACTTTGATACTTTCGCCAAGATGCCGCATAATAATTTTAGGTCAAACTAATCTAAAATTAATTTATATAATCGTACCTTTTTCGTATAATATAGATAGTAAATATCTTCTTTTATTATCACATAATATATATTTATAAACTGGAGTTTTATTATGAAGTTTTATTATACATGAAGAGGATATTAATGTTGTAAATAATAAAATCGATACTACTATTTTTATAGATATTTACAGAAGTTTAATAAAGTCGCTATCGCTTTGTTGTTGTTATTATCTACATAATATGAATATTAATAGATATTTTAATCGATTTCAAATTAATTTTACCTCGTTATTTGTTTATTCCGTTCGTAATTCTTCATGAACAATGTGCGAATTATCGATGCGAGGTGTTTGCACTTCTCGATGCTGTTTGAACTGTGGTTGTTACGTGGAGAAGAAACATTCTCCCAGCTATTTATCAGCACCAGCAGCTTGCTCTGGCAACATTTACGACCCTCTTAATCCGCGGTTCCATTAACGCGCGGCATACGCCGTGGCGAAGTGTGGTGCATTAGGTTGAAGTCAACCATAAAACTCTGTGGAGACATTTAACATCCATTGTTTTAGGTTTTAAGTTACACGTGGCGAGCTCGCCCCCTAAGTATTTACCACAGCACTAATTAAAGTCGTCATTAAGAGTCATTACGTAGTACCGTTTTCTTTCATAACAGTCTTAACGACGCGACGCGTCGATAAACTGAAAGTCTACATTTAATTGATCATTTCTGCAATTTGATTACGGTCGTAATAAACTTTATGAAGAGAAACGCGTTCATAGAATCATATTGAATAATTTGTAACTCGTATTCATCACCATCCGTTTTTCTAACGGTAATTAATATTGATGTTCATAGCAATTGTTTAAATAATATGTTCAATTATAACTATAGGATATTACTTTATTGGTTATCTAAACAGATCATATTTTTGTCAATATAAATAAATTGTAATGTTTAGTTTCCTGAGAAATGGCTATCTTATTTTTAAAAGATTTATGTCAGTATCTTTACTATACTTTTATATACTAATACTATACTATACCTACTTCTATAGTACTTCTTTCTTGTGCTATTGAATAGATACAGTAGCTTTTCTTCAATTCAATACACGACTCGGATTCTTCGACCGAATAAATATTTTTATTTGATACACATACTTTAGTTTTCTTTCGAATTTCCTTTTATCATTTCTTTTTATGTCGTGAAACGCAAACATATATCACTTGAAAGAAGCAATTTGATAAATGACATTGGTCGATAGTTGCTATTGTTATCAAATCGATCATACAGTTTCAAATATACATCATTTTGATTTGTACGACTCTGTGCATGACTTACGCAGAAAACAAACAACATTATTACTTACGGAAGTATAAGCGAAACGCAGGCCGACCATAAGACTTGTTAAAAGAGAACTATCAATATCTGCCGTGCACTTTTTCAAGGCGTACGTCACACATAAAATAAAATAATACAACTGAAAATTTAGAAATTATTTTGAATACTGAGATCTGTATTTATAAATATAAATACCGCTGTTAATATTTATAAATATAAATACTGACATGCTATGATATGAATAATTCTTCGATAAAAATTTTGAGATATTACTACAAACCGAAATCAATGACTGATTGCAAACCAATTTAAATCGAGCTAGCAACCAATAGGTCATAATTATCTGGAGACTCACGTAATTGGCCTGACCGCTGCAATCATATGACCTACACGTGTTCAGCTGTAATTTAAAGTAATGTGATCTAGTTCGTAATCAGCATTTTCCATTAAAACACCTCGAATGTCGGTAACGTATTCAAGCTAATGTAACAGGCTCTCTGTGGTTTAGAGCTGCCTGATTAATTAATTACTGATAAACAGTATAACGATTGCACGCAAAAGAAGATGTAAAATTCACGCGTTACTCTACTGCACTAAAAACACGACATAAATTATAAAAGGATAAAAGAGTGAAACCTGAAATTTAAGTAACACACGATGTACCTAGATTCGAATAAAATGCTGTCCCGAGCGTTCGCCGTTACTGCATGGATTTAAGCAGCTGCATCAGGATCTACCAGTTTCCTTTGAATTCTTCATGACGCTTTAGTGCACTTGTACACCAAAGGTCATTACAACTACCCTGAAATTGCGGTTCGCCGACACTTCCTGTTCTTATCACTCTGCACTCGCATATCATTTCATGTGCTTCTCGAATTACAAATTATTTCTATTTCAATGTATTTGTAGTTCCTATATATACACACTATCTTCTTATTCAAAATTTATATTTACTTATTTATAATTCGTAATTTCCATAGTACTAACATTATTAATGTTTTCAGTGAAATTCATTATATTTATTATTTCCATACTAAAAAAAATACTAAATTTTAATAAATATTTATTTATAGTTTTAATAAACATTTATTAAATACAAACATATATTTGTTTGGTACAAGAATCTTTATCTCCAAAAATTTTATTTAGTACAAAAATTTTTATTTTATTTTAATTATCATTTTTTTATTAAGGTAATATTTATTAATTGCAAATAGATATTTACTCAATACTATTTAAAAAAAAATACGTATTAAGCTGTAATACATTTTTTTTCAACGCATTTAATATTTCTGTTCGGTGTTCATTTTTTAAATTTTTATTATTTCGTAATAATAAAAATTTAATAAAGATTTGCACGAAAGTTAGTTACTTTAAAACACCGTGGTAAAATTACTCTATACAGTAATTTCATTACCACCCTTGATGATAAAAAAAAAGTAATAATCCGAAGCGAGCGATTTGTCGCCGTGGGGCTCGTCCCACCGCCTACTTCATGTTATTCTCGTGTAATAAATTTAATCTGCAATTTTGTCATTATATCGTGAGCTCGTTAACGGTTACGTAAGGATAATGTTTTCCGGACAACCCACCGGAGACTGTCTCGACGAAAGCGTTACGTACTGTTATTGCGAACTTGTTCGATATTCCATTACGTGCCAACTATCGAGCCGACTTCTCCCAGGTGTACGTCCATGTATTTCTGAAAACTCGTTTACAGTTACTTACAACGATGGATGAGTCGCACTCTCAAAGCAGAATGCTATCCATACGTAAACATATTTCATGCAGGAGAAATAAAAACGAACGAGATCGAACGTCGACAGTACATTATCGTGTTCTTGCTTTATGCAGTAGTATAAGGACATCGCTAATCAGACATAGTCGCGTAACATAATAGAATTACGAGTATAAATGTTGATTATAAACTAACATAATTCCCTTTTCAGCCAATACGTTTGTTATACATTTCTATGACGTTCCAAAATTAGATTTCTTTGTATCGAATTCATTCTTTGAATCTGATCTTTGTGACGGATTAGAAAGTATTTATTATATGTCGTCTTTTGTTAAAAAGCATTTATATATAATATGTGAATCGACTACTTTTTAACTTTTAGAGGGCGAAGATGAATTTTTTTAATCTTACAACTTTTCTTTGAGTAAGATTTATTGTAATTTATTGTTTATTATATTCCTTGCCTCAAAATATGATTTGTTTCAGCATTGCTGTAGTGACTTTTTCTTCCTATAAAGATTAATTAATAAAAAAAATATATAAATATATGTATAATTCACATTGAATTATTTAAAGCATTAGAGATCCAACTTTGATCATAATAGCCTTTAATATTCTTACTTATTGTGTATTCACATTACGATCTTATCCAGACAGCAATATTTATAAAATATTTACAAAATATTTATAAATATTTGTAAGATTTATTTTAAATATTTTGTAAATATATTTTTGTGGTATTTGTTTGCACAGATCATAAACATTTATTATAAATAATATGAAATATTTATTGTAAATGTTATAGTAAATGCTATGAAAATATTTAATGATACATTATAATCCAAGTAAAAAATACTTTTTTTAGAAATATTTAGGGTAACTCGGGGAAGATGCCATTTGCTTATGATTTTCATGTTTATGCATAAATGGCTTTAGTGGCATACTCAGATTATTTAATTGTGTGCTAGTAACCACTTGATAAAGGTTATTCACTCTCATATTCAAAAATTTTATATTTATCGAGGTAAGTTGAAAAAATACTATCCTGATCTTATTTTATGTGATATTTAAAATTTATATTAAAGTCTTTGTAAGCTTTATTTCACAAATATGCAGTGATGACATTAAAGTTTAGTATTAAGTGAATTTTATAATCTCTTAAATAACTTAATTATACATCTTTATTCTTTATAGTCGTATCGAGGTAAGATGCTACTTTTTTATTGGTGTAAGATGACACAAGTGGCATCTTATCCCTGAACGTAAGGACTGTTTTGTTTTTAATAGGGATTAATTATTTTTAGTTGGTTTTCAAAAAAAAATTAAAATTATGTCGAGGAAATATATACGAATTACAAATCGTGGCAATTGGTTGGAAGATAACTTAAAAGTTTATTTATTTAATTATTGCAGTTTATTTATTTAATTAAGATGCCATTTTTTTTAAGACTTTTGTTTTTATTATTGTTCAAAGAATGTACTAAATAAAATTATGTGATAGAGACTATAATAAATATATGTGAATCAAACTTTCAATTGGTTTTATATTTTTTTATTTATCACAATAATGATTGAAAAGATATCGCGATCAAAAGTTAACTATGGCATCTTCCCCCGAGTTACCCTATTTATATTTATCATAAATATTACATAAAATATTTGATTTATATTTTAATAATATTTCGAATAAAGCTTTATATAAAATATGTATGAAATATCTATATGACATTTCAAAAAATGAATATTAATAAATATTTATCATAAATATTCTGTGCTGTCTGGGTAATAAATCATTTATTATTAATTAATAAATTTTCAAAATTCGATTGTTAATTGACAAAATTAATGTAAAGCGGCGGTCGAAATTCAAATAACTATAAAATTTCAATATTACTATTTTTAAGTTCTAAATTATTATATTATCAATATGATAATTAATTATTAAGTCTTTCTGCTTTCAGTAGATTACTCGATCGAGAGAAAACGCAAACATATTTCATCTCTGGAAGTAGACGTGCACTGGTCCTCTGACGTTCTTGATCAATCAAGAACCTAGAAAGCTCTTGGGCGAGTATACCGTTGACCTCTCGGGGTTTCATGTCGCGACAGTGAGATCATCTTAAAAGACGAACCACGGAAGTAGTTTCGTCGAAGATGGGCACGTAACTGAGTACTTTTTAGAACGATGTCCCAGCTTGTGCACTTTCTTAAGTCTCTCTTCTCTCTCCCGTCATAACATAATAAAATCCATAAAATAATCTTTCCTAGCAAAAAATTTTCTAAAATTTATAACAATTTTTTAAAACGTCATGACACGTCAGGCATTATACTACGTTCCACTTATTACCATGTTGCAACATAATGTCACTTTTGTTCGCGGGTATTACATTAAATATACAATTATATACACGTGTCATCGGTCGCCACGTGTTACGCAAAGGAAACTTCCGAGACGAGCACACGTAGAACGTCGATTCCCAATCGATGAATCATTCATGACAGGATCTAGTAACGCGGCGCATTTAAAATTCTCATGCTCGATCCGTCCGCGTTCCTGATATAATTTTCTTCTTCCTCTGCGTCTTGCCATTCTATCTATCCAATGTGGGCACACTCGCCCGCATGCATACGTTGCAGATAAGAACGATTATAAGGTCGCTCATTACCATTTTCCCTCGCGCCAAGGGTGGCCGTTTATGCCGAGAGAATAATAGTGCAATCAAAGTCAACGACAGACGGATCTTATCGGCGCACGAGGAGCATTTAAATATACCCTCATTGTTTTCGTGGAATGTTCGCATTCGGCCGCACTCAGACGGTCGCCAACTCACGAATTAACACCCTTATCTTGATTCGATCTCGAGTTTTTAAACGTAAGAGTAAACCAGAGACTGAGACGAAAAATCGTCTTGAAATTCGACATCGTCAGGACACCGAAGCTTCCATCCCTCATCTTGTCGTCGATACGAAAATCAATTTGCAACGAGAATCTCGCGTGCGTTACTAAACCTTATATTTAAATAACTACCTTCGTTTAAAACACAGTGACGGGATTTTAATTTACCGCGATAATGTCTACGGTAAATAGGCAGTGCTAAATAATCGTCGCGATTGGCGGCACGTGAGACTTAAAAAGAAAAGTGGGTCCCATTGAAGCGACGATTTCGTGGCGTCTCTCTATTCGAGGAAACGTCATGAAAAGGCGTTGCGGGAAATGAGTTGGGCGATCATACGATTTTTCACACGGAAACAAAGCCATTTAGCGGGCCTCAAAAAACTCGGTCGAACTGAAGTGTTAAAACACTCCCCAATTGCTGGCATCGTGGAAGATGGTGCAAAAACGATATGCCGAAGCTACGTGTAAGAAGAAAGAGGAAAAGACGCGAAAGCAATAAATGCTAGGAAGTAAGAAGCGAATGAGAGAGACGGCACGATGCGAGATACGCTTCGAGACAGCTGCCGAGTTGGAAACGAGGATGCATCGTGAGATGCAACGCAGGGCAATCAAAAAGAACGAAAATACCTCGGCGTCAGACTGCGATAAGCGTTATTCTAGTTAAAGTGGACCATATATATGTATATAACTTGCCCAAGGGCAATTATCCGAGTGTCGGTGAGACGCGCCTATCTCGATACTTTTAGCTGTGTATTCGCGCGATGCGGGCGAAAGGCTGTGGGGTAAATCGCACCGAGTAATCAAAGGCGATCCGTCATCATCAGAAACGACCGAGGGGTGGATGCGACCGCGATGCATCGTGGCACCTTTACCTTGGCCGTATCGTTCGCGTTAACCACGTGCATATCACCTGCATGATCTGAGCGAAAGGTCCTTATCACCTTTCGTATACGCTCATCTGGTAGATAAGAGCCGACTCATATATCTGTTGCACCACGATAATCTGACGCATACACACGTACTCTTGCGGGTTAGCTGAGAGAATGCATAGTTCTAATATCATAGGGTGTGGAAATACCATTCATGCCATTCACAAAACTAAAGGATGATACCAACATTGTTCAGCAAGCCATATATATATAATTAAGATTTTTTTAAATATATAATAGTTTACATAATATTAATAAAATTTATAATTTACTTATTTTTATTCAATTACTTAACGTAAAATAAACAGAAGAAATATTAGGAATACGAATAAATATTAAATATTAAAGAAATTAAAAAATTAGAAATAGAGATTGAATGTAATTAGTATATAGATACAAATAAGACATATAATACGTCTTACATCTGTTATTTTTTATTACTCTAGTATTTAATATTTATTCCTATTCCTAATATTTTCTCCATTGTTTCTTATACTAAATAATTAAATAAAAATAAATAAATTATAAATTAAATTATTAATTATTAATTTTTTAGTAATTTATCAATTTTGTACTAATAATATGTAAACTATTAGGTTCTAACGTTAAGAATAATAATCTAATTGTAAGATACTAAAATAGTATAGGATTTAATAGGAATCTCAAAGTATTCCTAATATGCGCTTGTTCATTCTGAGAACATATCAATATCGCTCACATTTTTTGTAGAACACACGAACAATGCGGAAATTTTTGTGGAACGCACGAATAATGCGGTAACTGGAGCGCGAGATGAAGAAAAATCAGGTTGGCGCTCGCTTGGCACATCTCCTATAAAAACGAGGCGCAGGATGAATTAACAATCGACGTGTGGGAGAGTACCGATAGCTAGCTACTTAGTGTTATTCGCAGAGCATCGAGTGGCAATCAGTCGCGGATCAGGGTTGGTTCTTTTCCCGGTCGCATGTCTTCATTACCCGCCGGTTGAAAACCGTGAGAGAATAGAAGAGGCGGCAGCTCCGAGGCACATTGAGAGGAGTCGTCACGTAACGGGACGCGTGACCCGACTCGCGAAACGAACTGAACCATCCAACGGAACCCATTCGCGGCGCGATCGGCACCAGCACGGATGCAAAATGTTACGGGCGATTCATCTGCCCCGCGCCTCACGCCTCTGTGAAAATACGATCCATTCACCCCATCGTTACGAACACGTCGATGCTCGTTAAAATCCCGAACGATTCTTAGAGACCCGAGGAGAGCTTTCGGGAACGAGTTGGGATGAGCGACGACACCGTTCCAGAGAATTCCAGAGAATCGTTCTCGTTGGAGAACTATTTTCGCGCTTATTCGTGCATGTCGAGTTATCGTTTTTATCCGTTTTGGATGTCTTAGCCGAGATCAAAGTCAAGTCTTAAGGGGATTCTAAAGTAAATTAAGGCCAAACTTGATTGATGTCGATAAGACAAACTTTTAATTTCCAATATAAAAGTATTGATAATGGCGATATTTTTAATTCATGTTTCTTGCATTATATCCTATCTCGCTCTAACGCATATATCTGTCCTTATTTAACATATTAGAGCGCTATCTCTTGCAAGATCGAACATCTACTGCTAGACACAATTACTGTTCTGTTTATCATTTCAAATCTTCGTTAAGCATACGTATATATGTAATTCCTATTCAAGTAAATTTTTTTTTTCTAGACTTTTAATCTTGTGCCTAAATTCTAAGCAGAATCGTAAGACTCGTAACATATTCCTGTAAAATTTGTAAATTTTTAAGTGCTTATACCTTTATACAATATTTTTGCAGACAGCTTCTTACTAGCCATAAAATTTGCAAGAAATCATAGATATTTACGAATAATCGTACGTCTTATGATACATACGCATAAAATTAGAATACTAGTCATAAGTTCTTATATATAAATTTTCCGAGAACACATTACGAGTCTTACGATGCTTAGAATTGACCCATTAATTCCATAAACTCATTCAGTCAGTATTGTTCATTTAAGTAATTCGAGGCAGGTTTATTTTCAATATGTGAACTATTATATAAAGTTTTATATAAAAACTTTTTATATAAAGTAAATGTTGACCTCAGATGACAACTGTAAGTAAAAAGTAAGTAAATTTTCTAATTTTTTTGAATTTTTTTTTTAAGTCAAGTGTTTCTTTGTGCATATTTTAATTGTATAAAAAAGTTTTGCAATCCATAGAGCTAGGACGAAGATTTTTAATTGAATAGAATGTATAATAAAACAGACGACTTTAGAATCTCGTCTCCTAACATCGCTGTTTACTGTCAAATAACTATATTTTTTTACCATTATAGGAAAATTTATTTTAATATAAGTAAATGTTATTCATAATTGAATTTTCGTAAATAAAATACAAACTTTAAGCATTATTGGTGCTACTAAAAAGTAAAAACACTTTTTTTTCAATTTATAAATTTTAAATTAAAATTAGAATAAATAGAATCGAAGAAATCGAATCTAAGTTTTACATAAATGGGAAATGTCTTGATAAGTGTTTGTGCCTTTAAAAGATCAATTTCGATTTGGTGTAAATTTATCTCCCAGAACGAAATTCTTACTAATGATTCGTAGCAGTTGCAACGCGGCAATTCGCCACGCAAAGTGCGAGCAAGGAAAACGTCGGCGATCGTCGATGCGCAGGATGTACGTAATTGAATGCTTAAGTCGCAGGACGGAGCCAATTTAAATGCATTAGAGTTTAGGAACTTTCTTATTAACCGGAGCGCATTCGTGATCAGGTTCAGAGTGCCATTTGTATTCTGAATATTTCATGCCACGTTCGTCAACCACACGGAATAAAATGCGCCAATGCTGCTACTTTTTTTTTTATTTCACTGCAACTTCGGAAATGTCTCTTTTGTAATCGCCACGAGGGGTGATGACGGTTCCGGAAGAAGAGAACATAAAAATACGACTGTCCCGTATTTTTGTCGGCACTTGTTGCCGCAGTACTATCTATCTAGACTTAAATCGTTGCCTATCAGCGTGAGGCACCCTCCGCTTGCCTGGAAATAAATTCTGTCACGCATGAGCTGCGTGAAATTTATCTCTCGAGGGGAACGGTAACACAAGTGAGGGAGATCAGCTAGCCACTCGAAAGCCGTATATATATATATATATATATAATATATATATATATATAATAGGGGTTAAATGAAAAGAAATATCATTTTTCTTTCATATTGAAACAAAGACCGTATTTATTACGCCAGTTTGAAAAGATATAATTGTATCCTATATATCGCATCGCAAACATCTTTGCATATGTACATTTGAGTTTTAAATATGTATTCTATCACAGAAGTTTCTTTTACGATTTGTTTTATTTCCTATAAAGATCAAAAATAGCAAGGGATTTTATCGTTGCCGCTCAAACTATCTCGCAAAAGTATTATATGATCGCCGGATATTAAATGTCAACGATATTGTTTGAACGCTGGGACGAAATATTCAATAATAACATTGTTCTTGCAGTGATTGTTTTACGCTCTTGCAATTCTATCGTAATATAAAAGTGAATCTCATTTTATGATTAATTAATTTGTCTTAAATTGAAAAAGTCGGATGAAAAAGAAAACTCGAAATAATTAATCACTTCAGATATTTGTAATGTATATTAAATTTGAGACAATATCCGTTGAAATTATTTAATTCTATCGACATCTGATGTATATAATAATGTATATGATAGAAAAATAATCAAAATTGTGAAAAAAATTAATTATTTAATAGAGAAGGTGGTATTATGGCCAGTATATATTGTGGCCTCCCTTAATATCTCCGTTATTATATAGCGAATCCTAATGATTACTTATGGAATTATTAGTTCAATAGCTCGCCGTTACACCATGACGCTAATATTACTAATACTCAATAACCAGCACTTTTTGTAATGTATTTTTACTTTCAAGTATTTCGAAACGTTTCTGAGGTACATTTTAGCATTTAATTACACATACTGTCTCATTTTTCTTAAACTTGAGCGTATTATCACATGAAGATATACATTATTGAGTGTGGTATTTGCTATTTAACATTTTATTTGACTGTATATACTTTGAGTTATGCAAATTTAAACAATAGCATGGCATTTTGCTAATGTGGCCCTCTATGGGTATTGATTACTCACGATCTCTTTTTTGAGGTTTTCATATCAAAATAATTATTTGATAATCGATTGTAGCTCTACTGTTATTCTATAATTTATATTACGTGTACTATTTTTAGTACTGAGATTTTTAGTACTGAGCAGCTTATATGCAGAAGTTATGTGAATATATAAATACATTTATTTGCATACATTTTAAAATGTTTTACTTTTTTGTTAATTTTGTAACCAAATTAATACTGTTTTCGAAACAAAACTAATATTTTAAGGCTTTTTTTTTATGGAAGGCCACATTATCACCCATTTTTTTCTTCGAGTCATTATGCAATGTCGCATTTTTATTAATAGTATCTTAAGTAATAAATATTTCGTAACTTTGAGTCCAGAATCGATTCAATAACATTTTAACGAATGTAATTGTCAAGTTATAAACTTAAATATTGATTATTAACAAAGTTATTGTGTAAAATGTAACTGTGGTATAATATATCCCATAATACCATCTCCTCCTCTATGAATTACTTATTAAAGTGCATATGAATTGAATTAAAAAGATTGTTTAACATAATTCCAATAAAATCAAATTTGAAGGGATTAACATCATCTTTTATGTAGATACAATACAAAAGACAATATTTCCAACTCAAATAATTTTAATTAGTCGGACACCAATTTCATAACTCGAACTTGCATCGCAGTAACACCTGGAATCAAGTTTTTACTCGCGACTGCCAGTTTTCTGAACGTAAAACGCGTACCGCCTTGTACCGTATTGAAGTTACATTTTTTACGATCCAATATTACGACCAGCAAGCCATAAGCGTCAGTAACCAAAGTATAATCAACTTCCAAGAATTTATACTCGATCAGCGCCACACACTGTGGATGTTTTGCTCCGAATACAATATTCATCAACAATCCATCGACCATCGACCATCGACCATCGATCATCAATTGTCTGTCATCCATTTTGATGACAACGGAAACACGTAGCGCTACATTATAGTCCACAACTCGTCAGTATCGGCTTTGGACCGTTGAATCTGAATCCGCGCGGAGGTCATCGACTGGCGCGGAGCGTCGCAGCGATTTCATCCTGCTCACGTAGCCATTCGCTCTCGCAATGCAAACCCGCTTTGATATAACGATCGTATTCCCAGTCGATATACAAAGGAGCATCTAAATATTTCGCTGCCCTGGCGGGCACTGTGAGAGCGAGTTATGTAACGCGAAACTCGATGTCCGACTGAAGGTTGTTCAGTGGTTGACAACGCTCGAGGAAATACGTCATGACGCTCCCAGTAGACAAATAGCAATTTCAAATCACGCACTGTTATCTGCATTTTAAAATCCATAGGAAATTGCAGCGGCTTTGCGATACGAAAGGTGTATCTTGAGTGGCTATAGATTATCTATAAGGTACCTCCGATATATACGCCGATATATAAGCCTATCAAAAACTTAATTTATTAACAATAATAAGATTGAAAGACCGCTAATGTTAAACATAATAATTTTAAATTAAGAAGCGCCATAACGGTCAGAACGTTAAGATGTTGAACTATTGTAAATTCATTAAAATGAATTAATTTCAGAAATAATAATTGCGTGCCGATATGATTGTCGGACTTTCAACGCAATCAAATCTGAAAATATTAATAATCCCCCCAAATTCCCCAACTTAAAAACTGTAATAAAACTTATTGCGAAAAATAATGCCTCGGCCGGGAGTCGAACCCGGATCTCTTGCATTCCGTGCGAGATTAATTTATTAAGTATTATTTACTATGTTTAAAATAAACGAACTATATCAGTAAAAATTTCATTAATATTAACAGTAAGAAGCTAAAATTATAACTCAATACTAATATAACATAAAGGCATGTAACAGAGTAGTTGTGAGGAAATTACCCCTATTCCTTCTATTTTTTCTGACATCTGCGGCGTAAATCCCAGCGCGTATTAATCGGAGTTACTCTATATAAGGTATGCTCTTTGACACTAGAAATAAAGCAAGGGAGGAGGTTCAATAAAGCCATTTTTTACACCCAATCGATTTCTAATAAACAATTTTTTTTGTATTGTATGATCATTAAAAATATCAAAAATAATCATTATATGGATAAAAAAATTCGATCCATAAAGCCCTAACTAATTATTAATCTAGATGTACTAATTATGATACCTAAGCCCTTTTCGTGACTTTTCTGAGATTCATAATTCTTATTACAATATAAACTAGATTCATAATTAATTTTTTCCTTTTATTTCTTTTTTAAAATATTTTAAAAATATATACAATTTACTTAAAGGTACATAATTAATGCTAGTAAAAATTAATTCGTAGTTTTAATATCAAAGTGATTTTTGAAGCAATTTGAATCTCATCAATCATCCAATATCGATGACATTATTATATAAAAAAATTTTACTCTGTTCCAATATTTCCACTGGAAAATTCGATCACGCTATGAAAGTTTTTACATTATAACTTGTCACACATAACGCTTGTGATAAAACAAAAAGATATAAGTGTTCATACGATGCGAAAATTAGGTTTTAGACACCGAACCACGATGTCATTGTCATGTAATTATAATGCTGCGGGATAGACTGTGAAAGTGCATTATGGTAAACATACTACACAATGTCCAACCGATGTAATACATTTTACGCGAATTTGACAATGCTCGCGCAGCAGCTCTCGACACTTGGGGGTATATAGCGTGCATGAAAACGATATAGATTCAATTATTCCATTTCGGGATGTGGTGCGGCGGCGACACCCGCAAACGAAAACGACCGTGAGCGACGATCAAGAGCTATTTAAAAATTTGATCGGTCGACACGCGATCAAGGTGAATATGGTTACGCGCCCGATGTTGCGCGATACGTCGCGTGTGTTGACAGAAACGACTTGCTCGAATAGAGCTTGAACGATGTAACGAGCACCGCTGCCGGAACAAGTCATGAAGTCACGCAGCGTGAACGAAGGTAACGTGCCGCCACGCTGGTGCATTTACATGCAAACGACGGTGCCTTTTTCTTCTGCCATCTACCGCGAAAGGTGACAATCCTTTCAGGATTATATGAATGGAATAATAACGTGTAGATATTTAGTTTAGTCAGTTATATAAAAGTGCTAACGCAGCTGCCGTTATTATTAACTCGTTGTTACAATGCATCGTGATTTAGACGCGATTGCGGAAACAGCCAGGAGCTGCGATGGCGGAAGGGCCAACTTGTGCTTTATGTAAATTCGCATCTTCGTGTAAATTCAAGTAAACTCCCGTTGCGCCGTATGATATATTCGAGCGCTATCGTTATGCGGTAGGTGCACCGTGCCTGGTACAAGTACCTGTATGCCCGGACACGCGCCACTCGAAAATGCAAAGGGGATTTAATTATTCCTCAGCGTTATAAGAGCGCTCACGCAAACGAAAGGCTTCATCCTCGGTGGAGTCGAAAATAAAACGCGAGACATACGCTCGCGCAAAAAAAAAATCCCAGTAAAACTCTGATAGAATGACTCTTCATCAAAACAGATCGATGCTCACAGCAATCTACAGTGTGCTGTGACCGAATCCATGTGACAACGAGACAAAGCAATCCCTCAGATATGTGCCGCGAAATATTTGTAGCGTCGCTATATAACCGCAGGCGTAATAAACGTCCGATTTGATCTTTATTCTTTAGCGTTACGTACTGCTGTGTTTCAATCGAACCCCTGCTATCGCTGCATTGTCACACAGAAATATAGAACAGTGACGGTACCTCTTATTTTATCCGATATCCGTTTTAATACTTTAGTTTGCAATATTTCTACTTATTGTAAACTTAGAATTATAAGTTGTGCTCAACAATTAAATATATCTCCGTCTTCTCAGTTAAACTATATCAGATATCTATGATAAAGAACTCCTCTAAGAACTAATTACATAAAAAATTGAGTCTCAGTGAAATAAATTGGCTTTTACATATGTTATAACTTATAATGTGGTAAACAAAACATTATATAGAGGAGGAGGTGGTATTATGGCACCCCCCCCCCAATTACATTTTATACAATAACTTTGTTAATAA